>NW_015506410.1:514072-522640 GCF_001515645.1 Sinocyclocheilus grahami
AATGGGCCACTGCCCCCCCCCCCCCCCTCTTTCTTTTTTTTTTTTTTTTTGGTGTGTGTGCGTGTGCGTGTGTGTATTCGCACACACACTGCTCCTGCTCCCGTGTGAATGCACTCATTTGTTAACATGCACGTGGAAAAAAAAAATGCGCTGCTCACGCCTTGTGTTCACTTTTTACATCCAACTACATAACACCTGCATTGCTTACGAGACATTGTTGTCGTTACAGATGCTCGAGCACGGAGAAAATAGCAGACAGAGTACAACTGGCTGAGGGTGGAGATATGCTAGTATGACAGTCCATCAGTGGTCGTAGGCGGGGCCTGAGCAGTATGATGTCATATTGCTCCGAAAGTCAAAACAGTTTGATAATTGAGACTGTTTAGGTTTTTGGGGGATTTAAAAAAAGGAGTGAATGGATTTTTATCATTGTGGAGGGGTTGTGTCCACACACTGCTAAGACACATTTATATGTAAACACCATGTAAAAGTGAATTTTCCATCCGGTGTCCCCTTTAACGGACATGGAGCAACCTGTAGGCATGTGTGTGTCTATGAGTAAGGTTTGTGTTTGGGCAGGTATAAGCAGAACACCAGCTGAAGAGCAAACAGATGCATGTTAGAGCAGATGAATACAGATGTTAGACAGGAGCAGACCTGTGCTCATCCCGCGGGAACATGAATGTTCAGCCACAGGCAAGCCACAGCACCTGCAAACACACACACTCACACACACACACACACACACATACACATGCAGTCAGGTTGCTCAGCTCATGGGGCAAGTTCAGGCAAACTCACACAAGCCAAAACATGATCTGAACAGCACAGGCACAGAAAGACAATGCATTTACATTTTAATGAGAACAGGCAGTCTGATCTTCAGCATTCTGATTTTCATTTGACTGATAAAGGCAGAGAGGTTTAATTAGACATCTGAGGGAATAGTTTAGGAGTTTTAAACAGTTTTAAAAGCTTGAATCACTCATGCTGTCACATAAATCACTTATTCCACGTGTAAGATATTAAATTGTCTCCAGAGATAATTTGATTCAGTTTGTAAGTGCCTCAGTTTTTAACAAAAAAAACATGACTTGCTCCAGGATGAGTTTAAATTAACTTCAGAGAACGAAATTGAGAAATATTACCATCATTACAGCTCAAACTTTTAAGATTTAACTAGCAACTTATTATTAGTGAACATTACTTTGCTAATAAGTTAAAATATTACACTTTATACATTAAATGAGCTGGAACTTGTATGTCATATATTTAAATATATTTGCAATACACATTTGTAATTATGAAGTTGCATTTTAGCATATTTAAAGAATATTAACAACATGTAATATCAAATAACCCACTACAGTTGAAATTATAATGAAGTACTTTAAGTGTGCTTTAGTATGTCAACACATCAAAATAAGCCTACTTCTTTAAAGCATGACAAACAATTATTAAAACAATTATTTATAATGTACTTTAAAGTAAAACTTCTAATTTGACATATTGCAAAGTGCACTTTTTAAATGCATGCTTAAGTGTGTTAAGAAACTGTCTTTACGGTCACTTAAGTGGTCTTTTATTTCATTAACATTATTATCTTAAAGTACAGTTTTAAAATACTTTTAAGATTTAAAGTACGCTACAAGTGCAATTTTGGTACAATTAAAGGGATAGGTCATCCAAAAGACAATTTTGTCATCATTTACTCACCCTCAAGTTCCACAAAAGAAGATTTTTGTTTTGAAGAAAGTTTGTAAACAGTTGGTAGCCATTGACTTCCATAGTATTTTTTTCATGCTATGGAAGTCAATGGCTACCATCAACTGTTTGTTTACCAACATTCTTCAAAATATCTTCTTCTGTGTTCAACAGCTGAAAGAAACTCATACAGGTTTGAAACAACTTGAGGGTGAGTAAATGACAAAATTTTCATTTTTGGGTGAACTATCAATTTAAGCACACTTCTTTGTCACAAGAGAGTGTGCTGTTTACTATACACTGTATGTCTACTATTTTTTTTAAATACTTTGTAAAACCACATTATACCTACAATAAATGCTATGATAATAGTTTCCATTGATAATTTGTAAAAATAACTATTTAACATACCGAAAACATAAATACTGTTCAGATTATAAATACTGCATTCTGTTGAAAAACAGATATGGTAGTATGCTTTTATGAACAAATGCAAGACATTTATGCATCCCTCCCTGCAAACAATTATCGGTTATAAACTGAACATTGTGTTATGCTTTGCTCTGGAGAGTTTAAACTAGTGTGAAGTGTGATAATGGCACACTGTTCCTGCATCATTATTTCAGTCAGTGGAATCATTTGCAGAGTGTGTTAGAGGTGAAATACAGCAGAGACCTTAAAGAGAGAACAACAAAACAGCAGAGAGTGGGAGCAACATAGCAACAGGGTCATGTCTTGTACTCAGTGAAATATGTCAGTGTACTAGTTTGAAACCACCACACACACTCCGGGTGTGTGTTCATGATGTGTGTGTTCACTGCTGTGTGTGTGCACTTTGGATGGGATAAATGCAGAGCACTAATTCCTAGTATGGATCACCATACTTGGCCACATGTCACTTCAATATCTTCATTTATCTCTATGTGAGAAAAGAGGGTGAGAGAAGAGAGGTTTTCTGTGCAGTTGCACTGATATTGCGGTTAGCTGGAGATATATGACCTATAAAGTTGCAGGAGGATGGGTTTTGGTACAAGGATCCTTTCTCATCCTACCTAAAACTCATTTATGTTTGAAGAGCTGTAGTAAATGTATGTGTGAGCCAAATCGATTTGCAAAAACTTTGTGTACGTATAGGTTCAAGGCTTATTTGGCTGGTTGGCTTCAGCAATAGATGCTGCAACTACACCACTATGAGAGAAGAAATCATGTTTATCCTCTGACAGCCATTCAAAAATGCCAGTGCATTCTGATTAAAAAAAAGAATTAAATATAATAACAGTAAACAATAAACAACAATAATAACATATATTATAGGAGATTTTTCAGTGACTAGTAGAAGTGAAGTAAGTAGTAAAATGATTTGTGCTACAAACGAATATGTTTATGATTATGATATTAAGCAGTGTTGTTTTAGCACTGATATACTAATATTGTTTTTGTTCATTCTTTTATTAGATTTTAATTTAAAATTTTCTGTTGTCATTTAAATTTGTGTTAGTTTTAGCTATTTTGACATTTTTATTATTATATATTTATTTATTTTAGTACTTCAAATTAAGCTAAAAGAAAACGAGAAATAGCTTCTCTCTGACATTTTTATTTTATTATTATTGTTATTATTATTATTATTAAGCAACTGACACTGGAAGCACATTCAAGCTGATTGCTATGAGATGTGAAGAGACTTTCAACCAGCATAACAAAAAATGTTTTTGGAACCAAATCACCTACCCTGCCTTTAAATAATATGCAAGGACTTCTCATTACTGTCACGTTTTGGCTTGTTCATTATTGGTGGTATTATTAACACCACATTTTAAATACAACTGCTTTGAGGCAACATGTAATGAAAAAAAAACCACTATGCAAACTAAACTTAATCAAATTGCAGGACAGATTTAAGGTGCTGAAAGGTCATGGCACCAAACATTTACTTAGATCTTTAGCATCTGATTCTAATCTGATCTGAAATTAAAATGTAATTGAATCTCATTAGTTGTAGTCAATGAGAAGCACTGGCTGGTGTGTGCTTTCCCCATAACTATTACCAAGCCTTTAATCAATGTGACTCCCTCCATCCGTCCAGATATGAATTGCTCTTGAGTCATCTGTGACCTTCAGGCAGGAGAGTCAGTCAGTGATTGAGCAGAGGGCCTGCGAGTAAATATTATGCTTGATTGTAATGTTACATATGTAAATTAAGCATTTTGTCTATTAGACACTATGAAAGAGTTGTGAACATGTGCCTGAAAATCTCTAAAACCCAGACTGCACTTTTTCTGTCAACACTTGAGCTGTTTTTTATTAGACTGAAATGATTTTGCTTCTCAACCACAAGCCCCAAGGACATGAGTCTCAGTGCATTCACACACACACACACACAGACCGGATCACCCTCAAACACACTACACACACTGTTTGTTCGGAAATGAGATCTAGCAGAAGTTGTTTGTTTTTGCCTTAAGAGACTATGCTATGAAGACTAAGTATTTCGAACAGAATGTCAAGATTCATGTACATATAGTTTATCATGGACTCTATTAACCAATGCTCTGGACATCAGATTATATATAATTTTCCCGGGTAAATAGTAATCTTAAACCATTACCGGAAAAAAAATCTTAAATATATGTATGGTCAAAAGTTTGGAAATATTATAATTGTTTATGTTTTTATAAGACGTATCTTATAAGGCTGTATTTGTTTAAAACTACAGTTTAAAAAAAAAGTTATATTGTAAAATATTATTCAAATTTAACATATTTGAATATATTTTAAAATGTAATTTAATCCTGTGATCAAAGCTGAATTTTCAGCATCATTACTTCAGTCGTCAGTGTCACATGATCCTCATATATGTATGGTCAAAAGTTTGGAAATATTATAATTGTTTGTTTTTATAAGACGTATCTTATAAGGCTGTATTTGTTTAAAACTACAGTTTAAAAAGAAAGTTATATTGTAAAATATTATTCAAATTGAACATATTTGAATATATTTTAAAATGTAATTTAATCCTGTGATCAAAGCTGAATTTTCAGCATCATTACTTCAGTCGTCAGTGTCACATGATCCTTCAGAAATCATTCTAATATGCTGATTTGATGCTCGATTAACATCAATTATTGTTGGTGAATTATTAATAATGGTTATATACCCAATTTTACAGAGGTGTAAATTTTACAAAAGCAAATAACAAAAGGTGCATTGTGCCTGATAGTATGGTTTTGCTGGTTAGCATGGCCCTGTTAATTAAAAAAAATATATAATAATAATAAATATTTAGCTATATTAAAGTTCACGTATTGTCAATACATTTACATTTACATTTTGTCATTTTGCAGACGCTTTTATCCAAAAATTATACAATTGGGGATACATAAAGCGATTCTTCTTAAAGAGGCAAACAGATACAGGAAGTGCTTGTAATACCAAGTTTTTAGACATTGTTCAAATAAGTACAAGCTAGAAAGAGAAGGAATAAATAAAGAGATAGGATTTTTATTTTTTATTTTTTTTTATGATGAAGTCAAGTAGCTTCGAAAGAAATGAGTTTTCAGCTGTCGCTTGAAAATTGTCAGGGATTCAGCATTCCGGATAGGGGTGGGAAGATCGTTCCACCAGCCAGGAGTGGTGAACGAGAATGTTCTGGAAAGTGATTTTGAGCCTCTCTGTGATGGTACCACGAGGCGTCGCTCACTAGCGGATCTCAGACTTCTGAAGGGGATGTAAATTCGTAGTAGTGAGTGGAAGTAGGCGGGTGCTGAGCCTGTGGCTGTTCTATATGCAAGCATCAATGTCTTGAACTTGATTCGGGCCGCAACCGGCAGCCAGTGCAAGGAGATGAAGAGAGGTGTAACATGGGCTCTTTTGGGCTCGTTGAAGACCAGTCGTGCCGCTGCATTCTGAATCATTTGTAGAGGTTTGATTGTGCTTGATGGGAGTCCAGCCAGAAGAGCATTGCAGTAGTCCAGCCTAGAGATGACAAGGGCCTGGACAAGAAGTTGTGCAGCATGCTCCGTTAGAAAGGGCCTGATCTTTCTGGAAAGTGCCTGTGAGGAGAGATGTGTTGATGATGTGTGTGAGTGCTGGTAAAAGGGTAGGAAAGATTGCTTGGAGGAGGTGTGAGGGGACTGGGTCTAGAGGGCATGTTGTTGGATGGCTGGAGAGGAGAAGTTTTTTTTTACAAAGAGACATTGCCAACTATTGGCCAGGCATGCATAATACAGCATTTCAAGTCTTTTCCACTGATCCGTGTGAACGGGGATTGTTTTGCTAGCATTGTTGTCTGTACAAAAACGCTTCCATTTTATAACATCGTCGTTGTCTAAATGTACCCTAAAATCATGATGGCCACAATTGTTCTCCTGCGTGTCTTCTAGCACTTTAGACTCCAATCCAGTAGGTGGCAGAAATGTATCAAGGAGCTTTCCTTCTGAACTTGTTGAACCAAAAGAAGCTCCTCTGTTTATTAATACAAATTTGTGAATCGTTCATGTCAGTGGAATAATCACAGAACGGAGCTCGCTCTTGTTTTTTTTCTCTCAGTGAGTATGTCATGATAGCAGGATACATGCCGTGTTCCTTTTTCAGTCATGTTTTCTCCTCGATATTTGCTGGTATCCAACGGGTGAGTCTTTTATGCTGAAAATCTTTAATTTCTCTCATGCAAAACTGCTGATTAACAGGCTAATTAAAAGGATTCCCGTCGCCTCACCCACTGGAATCAACTGTGCTTCAAAGTGCTCCAGTCATCCTTGAATTCTGTTTCACCATGCCATCAGGCTGCAAGGCCTTAGACTTTTAATACAGAATCTTATCTGGAGGATTTAACAACACAATTTCAGTAGGTGTGTAAGATTTTTGGGCAAGATTTTTGTTCTCAAGTATGTAAAGTTGCTGTGTAAAGGAAGTAGTGATATCCTTTCTGTGTGGATTACTTGTGGATTATCATGATGTTTTTATCAGCTGTTTGGACTGTCATTCTGACGGCACCCATTCACTGCAGAGGATCCACTGGTGAGCAAGTGATGTAATGCTACATTTCTTCAAATCTGAAACAAACTCATCTACATCTTGGATACCCTGAGGTTGAGTACATTTTCAGCAAATCCTTTCAAATGTTTATGGATTTTGTTGAGAATGGCTTCTTATCTTGTTATCCTGCTTCTTTGTATGTATGTTAATGTGTTTTTTGGTATTCTCTCAGAGCCTACGTGCACAGAAAGAAACACATGAATGGCTGAAAGAATAAAAATGGCATCTGACACAGTGGTTGAAAGCAGTAAATTATTTTATAAATGTAGTTGCCTTAGCTTTTAGACAAGACCCTGAAATCTTCTCCTTGTGTTTGTGAGGCTGTGTGTGAACAACAAGGGAGGAGAGACAGATGATGCATCTTACTTCACCTTGAGATGTGACAATAACTGTTTCCATCCATACACACACACTTTAGCTCCACCCACCCACAATCAAGTCGGTCTCGCTATGCTCTCAAAATACTTAAATATTTATATACATGTATATTTCGTGAGTAATTAAGGCACAATACATTTATTATGTATGAAAAAAGAGCCACAGTGGCTTCCCCGATAACAACAACATAAACTGTTACTATTGTTACAGTTTCTCAGGAATAGAGTGCAACAATTGGGTTTTAGAAGTAAAAGCTTTATTTATTTTCTCTGTAAGAAAATTAATTTTAACTTATAAACCTTTAAAGGCAGCCAAAGTTTTGTCTGTGAAGAATGTGGCAAAATTAATAGAGCTAAATGCATATTGTATTGTTTTTGGAGGGCTCTTTAAAGCTTAAAAATCAGCTTACATTTTTCCATGACACATGAAAATTCAGCACTAAGATATTTATCAAAGTACCATGGTATTGATGTCTGATAACATCACTATTTTGTAAGTGTTTGGCGCTGACTTTAGAGCTATAATCCTGCCTCTATATGGTTATGTAATGCTTTTCCCAGAGATTTAACTTAATGAGTTTCTTGTCATGCCTTAGGGAGCTTTCTCAAGGACAAAGGAAAGTTTTGCATATTTCATCAATTTAAGTTATTTAATGTTCTCTGAGATGAGTTTCAGCATACCTTTACAGCAGAAATCCATTTGGACTGGATTCAGTGGGTATGCGCCATCAGAGGCAAACACACAAATCCAATTATTGTTCCATTTTAACTTAAGTCAGCCAACAAGCTAATCATATTTCTCACTGCCAAAGGGATTTTTCGAATCATTTGACCACAAATTCTTTTAACAAGCCATTGAGTTCTATTAATAATCTTGACGAATGTTTTTGTTTTGTTTTTTGCTTAAAGATGAAGGGAAAATTACTGTGCCACACTATTACTGTGAAAATGACCAAATTGCACAAGTAACTACATTTGAACATTTTTGAAGAAAATATGAATGGTGCTTTCCTATACAAAAATGTCCAAGGTGCTTATCAAGTCAAAACAAAAAAGCCACCCACAAAAGATTAAGCTTCCTATATAAAGCTCAAGTTTAAGAGTCTGCGAGGTAAAAGTATGATCACTTAGAAAAGTACACACCATAGAAGATACCATGTCTATATGTGTCCTACTGTCTGTGTGGCAGATTATTTTGCATTATTACAAAACTCTCTCAAATATTTCATTGTGATTGGTCAGTTCTCTCATCATTTATTCACTCTCATGCCATTCCGATCGGTGAAAAATTCCCAATAAGTATTTGTACACCAAGGGAGCATTTGCACTACACCATTTTCAAGCGAAAACGGAAAACGTTTCATGCATTTTGGCCGTTCATTTACATGACAACCATGTTTTGGGGGTGTGAAAATGCAAACATTTGAAAGTGCGAGTATTTGAAAAACAT
>NW_015506410.1:526347-527912 GCF_001515645.1 Sinocyclocheilus grahami
GATCAGTAAACAGTCCTCCATAAAATGTGCTGCACACATCTGAATATTTGGGTTGAACTGTTCTGGAACAGTGTTGTAAATACAACTTAATCACTGATTTCTAGTCGTGTCCATTTTTGGAAGGCCAAACAAAGTAGTTTCGCTTTCACAACGAAACAGCATCACACACCGCGGCCTACAGTGAGCAGAGGCCGGGGGCTAGTGTGAGGAACGGCGGGAGGGTTAGAGTGAGCAGAGGTGGCGGGCTTGAGAGCGGCGTGGCCGGCGATTTCGAGGAAGGAGCGTCCGGAAGGACATGTGACGACTCCTGACTGGACTCCGCTTCGTCCACGGTGAAAGCCGATCCGGCGATCCACAGAGCAAAGTTGTAGTATTTCCTCAGTGACCAGCACGGATCAGCTCCAGGCATGACGAAGCAGATATCGTCCTCTTTTGGAAGACCAAACAAAGTAGTTTCGCTTTCACAACGAAGCACACAGCGTCTTTATGACATGGCGGAGGAAACAACAAAACTACAGCGAGAATAAAAGTTACGCCTTCTTTCTTTGCGTGAACATTTGGGCGGCGTTATGCAAATCTTCCCACATAGTGATGTAGATATGTGGGGGCGTGTTAGAACGAGCCATTTTAGGTAGGTGTGGCTGACTATTAACTTTTATAAAGAATATCTCTTTGGATTTGAGACTTTAGTGTTTGCAACTTTACAGATCTTCTTTATGCACCAAGAGCTTGTAACACTCCAAAGAGAAAGGAAAACTGAAATCGCATCATATGACCCCTTTAACACCTCTGCTGGATTAAAGCAAGTGGGTTATTACCTGGACAAATGGACTGAAAATTGTGTTCGCTCTATTGTTCTGTAGTGTCGAGTAACATCACAAGGTGTTGTAACATCAGGAGGTGATTAAGGAATATTAAAGCATCTGAGAGTGTCGACGGCTCTAAACAACAGCAGCTGTCTGCAACAACAGCACAGTATCATCTAGATACATTACAGATACAAAAGCCCTTCTTACACTGGCAAATTAATCAATGTACTGTACTCAGAATACTCACAGATTTAGATATCTTATAACTTTAAATAATATAATAATACAACATACCATTCAAATGTTTGGGAAGATTTGTTTTATGTTTTTGAAAGAAGCCTCTTTTGCTTACCAAAGCTGCATATATTTGATCATAGATACAGTAATATTGTGAAATGTTACAATTACAATTTAAAATTCCTGTGATCAAAGCTGATTTTTCAGTCTTCAGTGTCACATGATCCTTCAGAAATCATTCTAATATGCTGATTTGCTGCTCTTGAAGCATTTCTTATTATCAAAAACAGTTGTGGTGCTTCATATTTTTGTATGATACAAATTACTCATTTTCAGGAGTTTTTGATTAATAGAAAGTTTTTAAAAATATTTAAAATATAAATCTTTTGTAACATTATATAAATGTATTAACTGTCACTTTTGATCAGTTTAATGCATCCTTTCTAAATAAAATTATATATTTCTTTTAAAACACATCTTGCTCACACAAACTTGAATGTAGTGTATTTTCTGTTTTTT
>NW_015506411.1:0-553 GCF_001515645.1 Sinocyclocheilus grahami
ACACACTCAATGAAATGAAAAATCCTGCTCAACAATTGGAGATGCTCCCTCTCTATTAGACACACACCTGCCATGACTATATCAATAATTGGCTGTGGCAGAAATTGATAGTATGTTCCCAGCATAAATTGTTGCTGTCTCTGCTGGGTGCGGATCACATCTGTGGCCTTTTTTATCTGCCCTTTCCAACAAGGTCTTCACAACACAGTCCTTCACAACCCAGGGGCATTAGAAGAATGAAGTTCTCACTAGCTTCTGCCCAAGTTTTCTGCTGTGATTCAGCTCTTATGTGCTGCTAGCTTTCACACGTTTCACAAGATTTTCTTCATTATGAAAATAGGCATTGCTTAAATCTTTAATTTTCTCTTCACATTCAGCACTGTTCATTGACTGTGGCACATAGTGAATCAATACTGTTTATTATTAATGGCTGTCTTCACAATGCTGCTGAGGATTATTTCATATGAAGTGGTTTCCTGGAGTCTGTGCTCAATTATTTAGGGCTTGTTTCTAATGGGTGGTCAGCTCAAACGTCAATGTAGCACACACACAC
>NW_015506411.1:2857-3105 GCF_001515645.1 Sinocyclocheilus grahami
TTTAATGCACTAGTTTCACAATTTGAGTTGAATTACTGAAATAAAGTACTTATTTTCACATTTATTTATTTCCACATTTATTTATTTCTACATTTACTTATTTCCACATTTATTTATTCCTACATTTACTTATTTTCACATTTATTTATTCCTACATTTACTTATTTCTACATTTATTTATTCCTACATTTACCTATTTTCACATTTATTTATTTCTACATTTACTTATTTTCACATTTATTTATTCC
>NW_015506411.1:4625-5691 GCF_001515645.1 Sinocyclocheilus grahami
TTTTTTTTTTTACGTTTATGTTATGTGACAATGTGACAAAGAACTGTTGACATACACTGAAAATGGGGGAGTATTGGTCATCAGCACAGAAGATCTAAAGCGGAACAACAGAGATTGTGATTGATTGGCTCAGAACTGTATAATTTCATTAGCTTGGTAAAATCAATGGCAGGTGCTTCAGATTGATTAGGTGCTAAGATAAAATAAATGCATGGTCATGGAGTCATTCAGCAGTTGATTTTGTCAGTCTGGTTGAACTTGAAGCCAGCAGTAAATCACTTACGAGCAGGTGCTGATCATTTTTATTTATTTGTTTATTTACAGCAGTGTGCTAAGTCACATTTGTAAATGATTTGTTGTTCTGAACCCATTGGACTTGTAGTGTTCAATGCTTGCCAATGGCTAGAGGGGTTGACAGTATCAAAAAAAAAAGGAAGGTCAAATCTTGGTGAATATTTTAGTAAAATTTTAATTACAGTGGATCAAACATATCAACAAATAGACACATAAACAAATGCAAACAATCAAGAACGAATAAATGAGGCATATTAACCTATGCCTAGATTATTCCCAAAGATGTCCTTCTTAAGGAATATCTCATGAGCAAGAGTAGTTCTTAATATTGAGTAAAATATTTCCAGTTAATTTATCTATTTTTTTCTCCATCAATTAAAATAGTTCTAAACAAAGTTAGAGTGTGTCTTTAAGCAACATTCAGTAAATCGGTTAAGTAAATGATTCAATGACTCGTTCTTAAAGATGTGTTTAGTTCCTAAATAAGTATTGTTGTAAGAAATATCAGTTGAATAAAGGATTCAAATTAATAATGTAACAATGTAAAAAATGTAATGCAAGATAGATAGATAGATAGATAGACTGATTGATTGATTGATTGATTGACTTTAAACATCTATGATGACTCAAAAAATATTTACAAATTGAAATTATTTTAGTATTGCTGAGAGTTTTCTACAGCTTCAGTTGCCTGCAGGCTTAATCGGTTAATATAATTTGCTTCTGATTTGTTTAAATGTGAAAAGCACATAGTTGTTTTCTATTTGCTTGC
>NW_015506411.1:9928-11395 GCF_001515645.1 Sinocyclocheilus grahami
TCGGTGGTTTGTTTTAATTCTGAGAGGATGTGAGAAAAATGCACCTGGAAACGCTAAGCTCGTGCCAGGCTTCGGACTCGACCTTTCCATTTCACCAAGATTCTCTGACTCAAACTGGTTCTTTCTCATCAACCAACTTCAGCAAAATCTTGGGCCTTAAGATTGCATCAGGAATCTCTTTCAGACAGACAAGACTTGCAAGTATCAAACTTAGTCTTATTAATTGATACATTAAGTATCAGTTGCACCTTTTTACCAAGGTGTGTTTGAACTAAGAATCTGACGTTTCCCTCAGGTTTAGATCTGCTGAATATGCAAATGGTTCCATAAATTTCATTCCTTATGTCTCTTCTCTGTACGGAGTTATGCTTTAACCCTTTCCTATACCAACTGTATGCGTGTGTGTGTGTGTGTGTGTGTGTGTATGTGTATGTTAGACCAGTTTATGTGTTTAAGTGTTTATGTAGTTAATAAAACCTTACTTGTATCACACTTGACGTGGTTCATTGTTTGCTCATAACTGGAGTCACTTAATAATGCAGATTTATGCTACAAGCTTTTGTAGAATTGTACAGTAAGGAAGTTATTTCCCTCAACCAGGAAATTAACGTTCTTAGAATTGACAAGACAGCTGACCCTGAGAGGTCAGCTAAATATCTACAGCGGATCTAAAATATTCATAATTAATTATAACTAGTTATGATTAATTATTCATATTTTCCATGAGCTGATTCGTTACAGTATGCTTTAACTATATTTCAAAAAGACAAAAAAGAATTATGAAGTTACATAGTAAGATGTACTTAAGTCAAAAAAGCACTTTTAATTTTATTTAATTTGAAATAACATGCAGTTATGTGTCCAAATACATTACATTCAATTTACACTTAAGTATATTCTTAAGTATTCTAAGTCTACTTTTTTTTTTACCCCCCACAGGGTAAAATGAGAGGTAGTCTAGCCTTCCACTTAGCCATTAATCTCCAAGCAACGATAATACTTTTGCTGTGAAACCCTGCGATGTTCGCCACAATGGTATAGTGTCTAACAGTGGGGAGCTCAGGTCATGTTGATGTAGATGTCAGTGCGTGTCACTCTCACCTTATTCTACACACTACCTAACATCTGAGTGAATGTACCTCTCTGCTGAAGCTCTCATCACTCATTCATGGAATAATATGCCAATTTTTAGCCATTAGAGGAGGTTTTATGATTCACTGATTGAAGAAATGGTGGCCATTTTATGTATAATGCTCTCTTTGCCTGTTGGTGTTGCATGAAGCACGGACGGCGTGCTCTGAGAGAGTCTTATCAATTCCAGGTGCTGTATCCATAGAGGGTTGCAACTGAGGGCCATCACATATTAGGTATGCTGTGTGCATACGCAAGTGTGTGGATATGTCTATGCGAGCATGTGCATGCCTGTGTATGCGAGCTACATCCCCAACACCCCCCCCCCCCTTTTCT
>NW_015506411.1:18772-20789 GCF_001515645.1 Sinocyclocheilus grahami
TATTCTAATTTGTTGAGATAGTGAATTGGTGGGTTTTTGCTAAATGTGAGCCAAAATCATCACAATTAAAAGAACCAAAGACTTAAACTACCTCAGGATGTGTGCATTGAATTTATTTAATGCACTAGTTTCACAATTTGAGTTGAATTACTGAAATAAAGTACTTATTTTCACATTTATTTATTTCCACATTTATTTATTTCTACATTTACTTATTTCCACATTTATTTATTCCTACATTTACTTATTTCTACATTTATTTATTCCTACATTTACCTATTTTCACATTTATTTATTTCTACATTTACTTATTTTCACATTTATTTATTCCTACATTTACGTATTTTCACATTTATTTATTTGTGAAAATAACTTGTCCATGACATTCTAATTTATTGAGATGCACCTGTATCTCTCTCTCTATATATAGTAATGTCATTATGTTATGATTTCAGATTTTATTTTTACTGTTACATCCTTAAAATGCAATATTTTTCTTCAATGGGTACCGTTAGTCTGTAATTATAGTTAGTTTTACATAAAAAAAAAGAAGTGGTTTGTCCTCATTTATAAGTAAACAAATAATTGTGTATCTAAGAGTAGTAAGTACTCTGTAAACTGCTTTAGGTAAAAGCATCTGCTAAATTACAGTTTGCTATTTAATTTCTTACTAAATGGAAATCTGAACATGAACACAGTATTTACCATCGCTATTATAGTTATATATAGAGATAGCTGATGTAAACTAATGTTTACAAATGAGACTTATTGTAAAGCGTTACCTTCTTCTTTTAAAGTTTCCATTAACTTCTGTTAACTTCTGTTGTCTTTTTACTATGGAATTTTTTATACCGTTTATACTGTGCCTATACCTATGTCACAGAGTCACCAGCAATTCCAGATCCGTCAGCTCCACAATCACCAGAATTCTGATTCACTTCACCTGTCAGCACTAATCAAGTCACTGTATAAAGCCACCTTCCCATCACCACCTCAGTGGCTGGTCTTGTTGTTTACCTACTTGTATCTATTTATCTGGCTCATTTCGCGCTCTACTTACCTGTTCATCGGACCCATTCCTGTTGTCAGCAGTCATCTTCTGTCCTCAGCTCAGCACACCGGATCAGACACAACCTGCAAAGGAAAGTCACAGTGACTGTTCAGCTAAGTCTCTGCTCAAGATTATCAGCTCATTATCTCACCTGTGATCATTACTTGCTCCTCTCCTGAAACCTATAATAAAGCTCTGAGAGACTGTTACCTGTTGTTTTCTTCTGTTTACTGACAACCTCATACAAGCCTTTTTTTTTTTTTTTGTTGCATTTTTTGACTTTAGTAGATTTAATAAATAATTCAGTGTGTTTTTATTATGCTTTTTTAACTCATGGGGACTGTTGGATAGACCCCATAATGAAGGCAAAACCTGAAATATCCACCTACCCACACACGCTCAATCTAATGAACAAGGTGTTTTATAATTAAAATGCATCTAATTGTCACTCTCACATATGCGTTCTGGGGGGTAAATGTAGCTATGTGTTCTAGGGTTAAGTATCCTATTAAAAGGCTTTATTCTGAATTCTTTTGAAAAGTACATGGGAGAGTACTCCGTATCAGCTACAATTACAGTAGATTCATTTTCCCCTTGCACAGAACGCCTCAAAGGAAACCTGTTAAATAGTGCAGCATATACTAATTCTCTCTATATAGACACACTCTGCACAAAACAAATGAGAGAAGATTGCTTTTGTTAATATGCGATATTCAGAGTGCAACGCGCTTTCAGCTTGAATGCTTCAGTGGTAACCTGTCGCAGATCCTGTTTGTATAGCAGTTGCAGAAAACGTACTAGAATAACCACAAACATGGCTGTGGTGCTGTTTTATCATACAAAATAGGTTTCTGTGGACAGCTCGGGCTTGAAAGTGCCATCAACAGAGCTAGATAATGTACCTTTCACACAGCCTATGGCAACTTTTTCCAGGTAGCTTACAGAATAACACTTTTTTTTTTTTTT
>NW_015506411.1:21071-23292 GCF_001515645.1 Sinocyclocheilus grahami
AATCTTGGTGAATATTTTAGTAAAATTTTAATTACAGTGGATCAAACATATCAACAAATAGACACATAAACAAATGCAAACAATCAAGAACGAATAAATGAGGCATATTAACCTATGCCTAGATTATTCCCAAAGATGTCCTTCTTAAGGAATATCTCATGAGCAAGAGTAGTTCTTAATATTGAGTAAAATATTTCCAGTTAATTTATCTATTTTTTTCTCCATCAATTAAAATAGTTCTAAACA
This sequence comes from Sinocyclocheilus grahami, assembly GCF_001515645.1. NCBI lineage: Eukaryota > Metazoa > Chordata > Actinopteri > Cypriniformes > Cyprinidae > Sinocyclocheilus > Sinocyclocheilus grahami. Next base: position 21,318 of record NW_015506411.1, read on the forward strand.
AAGTTAGAGTGTGTCTTTAAGCAACATTCAGTAAATCGGTTAAGTAAATGATTCAATGACTCGTTCTTAAAGATGTGTTTAGTTCCTAAATAAGTATTGTTGTAAGAAATATCAGTTGAATAAAGGATTCAAATTAATAATGTAACAATGTAAAAAATGTAATGCAAGATAGATAGATAGATAGATAGACTGATTGATTGATTGATTGATTGACTTTAAACATCTATGATGACTCAAAAAATATTTACAAATTGAAATTATTTTAGTATTGCTGAGAGTTTTCTACAGCTTCAGTTGCCTGCAGGCTTAATCGGTTAATATAATTTGCTTCTGATTTGTTTAAATGTGAAAAGCACATAGTTGTTTTCTATTTGCTTGCTGGTGGTGTAAAAGGCATAGTGGGCACATCTTCATGATGAGGTCCCAACTTCAAGAGGCACAAATCTATTTGTGTTCTGACAGTTTGAAGAATAGCAGTTGGCTGTGACCTTAAAATTACCTCAGGTCTGTTCTTCTGCAATCGATCTGCAGTTATCTGTGTAGAATATTTAATTGGCTATGCACTTTCCCAACAGAGAGCTGCATGTGTAAAATCCTTAATTTTAAGAGAGGTTCCAGCCATGAGATCATTAAACACTATGGAGGCTTGTCTTGATGGACACTACTGATAACTGACAGCTGTGTGCATACATATTATTAATTCAGTATGAGAATAATGGTTCACTATTTCCTGACCCTTTGTATAAAACCAATTCCATTTTGTGCCAAACGTACACTGCTCTAATTTTGGGCTTTGGGGTTTTGTGTAAGCACCTGAATAATTTAAATGCAAAACCATTTGATGAAGTGCCATAGATCATTATAGCACATGGTGCAATGGCACTCAGGACTGGAGCAAACAAATGGGGAAACAATATGAACTGACTCTGAATATTCAATTGGTTAGAACGCAGTGTTGATGTTTGTCCTCTGTGGCCCACAATGCAACACTGGTTACGTTATGTGTCTGTGGAGTACTGTGGGCTCTAAAAGTCAGAGACCACTAGTGAAAATTCTTTGATTTCCACATTCCTTTTCTAATTTGAAAACATTCATAATTTGTTAAACATTTGTTATGGATGTTCATTTAATTGAGTTGTTGTAAATGACAAATAAATTGCCTTTTAATAGCACCCTAGCTGAATCTTAAGTATTTCTTCTTTATTTTATGATTTATTAACAGGTTTAAATTGGATTTTCAGTGTTGCCACTGTAGGATATCAGACCGAATCAGACAATCTCAGATTTGGTCAAACATGGTTGAGGCACGAGGAGTCAAAAAAATTCCACAGAGGCCCAAGACAACAGGATGTCATAAATCAGACCCGAGCATTAGCCAGTCTGAAGCAAGCCTAAACCACTCTTCACAGAACAGTTTTCAACATTAAAACAAAAGGAACACACTGATCATAACAACTCAGGAAGGAGATTGTCAATTTTGGAGCAAGTAATCAAGATTAAATGGTCAAAGAGATGACCACATGACCCTCACGTGATAGTAAACGCAGTCACGAGCCCCGTAAATTGACTTCCCCCACCTCACGACAAAGAACAGACTTTCTGAAATTCCTTACAGACCCCTTAATCTCTGGTCTTCATACATTCACAGAATGGCACGGAAACTGCCTTTCCATGCACCTAAATGACACTAAAAGGACTCAAGCAACTAATCATTGCTATATATATATATCTCCATATTATGTATGTAACCCACGTGTGACTTATCAGGTCTTAATCATTTATTGTGTATGTATTGTTAATAACTATTGAATAGCTTAAGGGGTCGTATTCATGTTTGGTATGTGTGAGTTTGAATCTTCATGCTTGAAACGTTTATTCTAATCACTTCATTGTCAAATGTATCATATTCTTATTATAAGAAATCATGTCCAAAATCATATTTTGCAAGAGCGGGAAAAACGCAGATCATGTGAAT
>NW_015506411.1:23983-43595 GCF_001515645.1 Sinocyclocheilus grahami
AGAATTTATGTCATACGGCTCGTTCACTGACTCGCTGGCCGTCTCAGTGATCAGCCGTAAACAGTGATTCTGTCCTAATTCCCTTACATATTAATGGTGGAGTTCCCTTTAAAATCTTAAATGATTCCATTTGAGCTAAATTGACCTGTTTCCCTTACACCACAGACTTTTGGATCATTGCATGTTGTTATAATTACACCAATTTCCTTGTCATACCTGAGTCTCTGACCTGAATGATCAATCAATCAATACTTAAAAATACTTAAACATATCTGCAATGCCTCATTTTGAGCATTTTCTGAGATATGAAGGAATTGAAAGAGATATGAAGGAGAGAGCCTTGCTGAAACCTGACTTTATAAATCAAGCATATGACGTTTTGTGCTGATGTGGAAAGTGATGTTTTCGATATGGTTCTGAAACGTCTTTGTGAATTATGTAGAAATGAAAAATAATTGGATGTTGAATTTGTATATTGTATCCAAATCTGCATACTAGAATAATTTCTGAAGGATCATGTGAAGACTGATGCTGAAAATTCAGCTTTGTGGTCACAGGAAGAAATTATATTTTAAAATAGAAAACATTTCCTTTAAATTGTAATAATATTTCACAATATTACTGTTATTGTATTTTTGAACAAATAAATGTGGCCTTGGTGAGCATAAAAGAGCTTCAAAAACATAAAAAAAAACAAGCATGAAGTTTTAAATCAAGCATGAAATTTTGTGCTGATGTGGAGAGTGGCGTTTTCGATATGGTGCTGAAACAGAGCATCACTCTTTGTGAACTGCATATAAATGAAAATGAATTGTGGACACTGAATTGATATATTGCGCTCAGTAATCAGTTGTGTGATTATGCTGTAGTTAGATGTAGTTCAAGAGGATGAAAGCAGAAGACCGCATCTATTCAGAGGGTCTGAAAGAAGTAGCAGCAGTGATGTTTTAGAATAATTACACGTCAGAACAGATTTGCACTGGAGAGAGAATTTTGCCATTTTGCCACAGTGAACCAAAGTATAGTAGCCTAAACATTTCAAAGGGTTTTTACAGTAACTTACTGGCAACACTGTTGCCAGTAAGTTACTGTAATTAAGATTTACAGCAGCAAACTGTATTTGATTTACAGTTGCAAAAAAATCCAATTCATCAGTATACTACTGTAATTAATTCATTTTAATATATTTCATTAGCTTTTATAATTTTTATATAGAATTCATTTTATTTTTACCCTACTACTGGCGTTCAATTAAAACAGACACAAAAATTACAAAATATCAAATTCTTTATTTAAAACATTGCATGTATAACACTTATAATTACAGTCTTCCATGGCTGGAACAGTGCATCTTCATTTCTCCTGTCTTAGGACATTTTGCAGTGCATTATGTTGTATCATCTGGATTTATCCCAACAAAGAATCTTTAGGCAACAGAAACATAATGGGGAAAACCGATAAGCAGCCAAAGTATACATAGCCATCTGCAAAACCCAAGTGTACTTGTTACGGGACGACAGAGACGCAAGACGTGCGGATCCATCTGCATGCTTTTATTTAAAGGCGTGGTCATGAAACAGGCATGGGTCGATACACAGCAAACAGTAATAGAAGAGGCAAGACGAAGAGTAATCCAAAGGCTAACGTGGGTCTGAGATAGGCAAAAGAAGAATCCAAGACAGGCAGGAGATCAGGAAACTGGCAATCAGGCACAAAACTAGACGTGGCTAGACTAGAGCTAGGAACTAGACAAAACTCAGAAATGACTCCGTGACTCACTGCCGTGGCGATAAGCGCTAAACAATACTCGCCGTTGAATGGTGGTGTGAGACTGATTTATATAGTGTGTGTTATTGGTAGCAGCTGTGTGTGATTGGTTTCAGGTGAGCTTGTGATTAGTGCAATGGAGCATGGGAAATGTAGTCCAGGGTGATGTGTAACAGTCTGTGTAGTGTGAGAGCCAATGTAACGGAAGGGTGACCTCTGGTGGCGATCGAACGGAAGTCCATGGACAGGATTCGTGACAGTGCTGCTCCAAAACGTGGCCACCACCTTTGCTCACCATCCACTTTGTTGGTGACAGAAATGTTTTCTCTAAAAAACAAGTAGAAATGGCACACTTTTAAAAGGCAAACCCCATATAGAATACACAAATCTCTCAAAACCATAGTTGTTCTCTTACCATGAATTATCAGTCTCAGGGTGGCATGCTCATGTCTTTCTTGATGCTTCATTGTAGCCTTCAAAAATGCAGTAAATCTTAAATTCCATTAAAAACTATAACAAACTAATTCTAAAACTAGAAAGGCAGCTAGCCATAAAACTAGTTTAACCTAGCTAACATACGATTTTCTTTTCTCAATACGCTACTGACCAACATTAACTACTAACACCTGTACAACATTTCACATTAGTTACAATGTTAATACAAGATAAGCGTTGCTCGTTAAAAGTAATTTTAATTCGGTAATTCAATAAACTGACAAAAGTCGTTTGAAATGCAGTTTACCATAGTAAAGTTTGTTACTTCTATGTTGACGGGTAAATGTTACTAGGTTAAACTGGTGTGCAAAAATATTGACACAAACAGACAGAAAAACGTACATATATTTTTTACCTTGCTTACTGGTCTTATTCTCTCGTAAGGTGCATCGACACAGCGCAGATGTTCTCCGGAACTCTTCCAGTCTCGTGGGTTCATCCCTGGGCAAAACCCGCAGCGCTGCCGCGCTGGTTCTGTGTGTTCCTCAACTTAAACAGTTCTGAACTACATCACAACATTATAAAATCTGATTTGAAGTCAAAAGTTTTTGAACAATTGTACGATGGGAGATTGATTTGATTGCATTTTCATTATGGTTTATGGAAGTGGGCTGTCAATGCTGAGCTCATTTACAGTCTAACAGCAGCTTTTCGGATTGGTGATTTTCTCTTTTAAGTTTTGTGGGTAGTATACTTCTTCACCTGAAATTCAGCAATTCAATTTTATTTAAATTGTATTGAATTAGTTGAAATCATTCAGACTTATTGCTTCTACAGAGGAATATACCAAATATTTACAACATCTGAGCTCATGGCAGGTCTATCTAGAAAGGTTGCATTATATTATTAAGAATCTATTTCTCTGTGAAACAAATAATGGATTTTTTACTGCTTTATGATCAATATAATCCACGCTTTTAAAAATCATTCTTTAACACTAAGGCTTTTTCCCAGCAGGGAACATTCTCAGAGCTTTGGCTAACATTCTGGTAAGGTTCTCTTAAAATTGTGAAAATATATTCTTTGAGTAACGTTTATAGATTATGGTCTTTGATAATGTTCTCAAAATGAGAATGATAAAATGGAATGTTCCCTTGCTGTTTGTTTAACCATGAAAAAAAAATGTTTTAAAACATTAAAAAATGTGATGTTTTGAATGTTCAGAGAACTACAAAAATGCAGTAATAATGCTTTTATAAATGAATGGGTACATTAGCAAAACATTCTATTTTTGAGAGTTAGGTTCATCCCTTTATTTTTTATGCTAGGCCATGGTTTTGACATATTGCATCTAATTTAAACCTGTTTGTTCTTTTGTTATTATGAACACTGTATTATTATTTCTAGTATTTAACATACATAGTACAGTATAAGTAGTACATAGTACAGTATAGTCTTGTCAGACGTGAAAAGAAATGGCGCCAGTTTTCCTCTAGGAGCCATTTAAGCAATGACTAATTGCACAACATTTGTGTAGCAATGGTACATAATTTGTTCAATGCTACAACATAAATCTATTAATACAGACAAATGCAGAAAGAAAAAAAAACATGCAGCAGACCACTAAAATGACAAGAGCAGAGTGGGGGGAAAAGCCTCGTGTCATTAATAAAAAAACACTCGGATGTCCCTCCCAGCGGATGCTGGTGCTATCAGCTGTAATGACATGGCCTGTACTGAGGCGGACACTGGGAATATTCAATCTGAAGGCCATAAAAGACTATTGTCAACTCCGTTAACAGCCAGCTCCTAAAAGCAATGTCTGGTAACATGTTACGAGTTAGTGGGTGAAAAGCTTGCTCTGTGCACTCCATCTACCCCAAGGAGATTTAGTGTGAAGATAATGCGGCGGGAAAAATGTCATAAATAGTCAGAACCCTGGGTTTTTGCCCTGCTCTCCCACTGCAGTCTCTCTGTCTCTCTCTCTCGAGGCACCTTTACAAGGTGTAGTGATGAGTTGGCGTGAGATGTAATACACACAGACTCAAGGCTTTTGGCGCACATTGTTTCAGAACAAAATGTATTGTAGGGACACATGAGTTTCAAGGTGCATTAAAAGGGCAAGGTGAAAGAGTGAGAGAGAGAGAGAGAGAGAGAGAGAGAGAGAGAGAGATAGCTGGGCTGCTGACTGTTTCCTTCCCTGTATACCAACATAGTCCTGTCTGGTGTATTCCTGGGAAGCAAAGATAGATTTTGATTTATAAAGATGGAATGGCTTTAGAGGTCTCTCCCAACTTCTAATACTCTGGATTCTCTTTAAATCTTCTATTGGCGCTTTTAATGAACAGGGAATACTTTGGTGTCCTGTTCATTTGTATTATTGCATTAGAGACACAAATCACATGTTGTTGTTTTTCAAAATCATTTTTAGGTAAGCTATTATGTAACTGCTCTTGACCTTCTGAGATTGCACAAATTCATACTGCAATGTATTTATTTTAACAAACTATTACATTTATATTCAATTAATTGCAGTAAGTATTTTAATTAACTAGGTTATCACCTAAACCATAAAATTAGTAGCTTATTTATTTATTTTCAAAACTCAGGGTCAGTATGATTTTTATTTTAAATAAATAGTCAAGTCAAGTCACCTTTATTTATAAAGCGCTTTATACAATATTGGTTGTGTAAAAGCAGCTTTAGAGTGTCAAATAGGAAAATGGTTTGTCATCTTTTTCAGTTAAAGTCAGTTCATTGATGATTCAGTGATGCCATCATCCAGTTCAGCTCTCTTCCAATAGTGTCTGTGCAATCAAGCCGACAATATTGCCAGAAATTAAACGTCCCCAACTAAGCAAGCCAAAGGCGACTGTGGCAAGGAACCAAAACTCCATTGGTGACAGAAATAGAGACAGAAAATACTTTTATTCAGCAAGGCTGCTTTAAATTGATCAAAAGTATATTAGATTAGCATATTAGACTGATTTCTGAAGGATCATGTGACACTAAAGACTGGAGTAATGATGCTGAAAATTCAGCTTTGCATAACAAGAATAAATTCCATTTTAAAACAGGCATTTTAAATTGTAATAATGTTTCATAGTATTACCCTTTTTACTGTAATAAATAAATATTTATAAATAATAAATATAAATGTAACCTCGGTGAGCTTAAGAGACTTTAAAAACATTAAAAGACCAAACTGTTGTTAGAGTGTATATGCAATTTACTTTGACATGCTGAAGTTGATGATCGATATTTTTGGAAGTTAAGCGCCTCTGTTCATTGAACATTTGTTGGGGCAAAAATTGATTTGTTTCAGTCCATATTTATTACCCTATTCAGGAAAGACCATACTGCATTACATTACTATTTGCATCTTTACATTACTTTTACATTTGTACATACTAACTACTCATTTCTTTTCTTATGACATGTGAATGGACGTGTTTGAAATGAATCACTGATTGCCCACCTTTTGTGTAATTTTAATGAGATGTGATTTTGTAACATTTCTGTGCTGCCAGTATGTGCAATTTCAATCCTCAAGTGGTATTTTCTTGCAATCACAAGTGATTAAAAGAAAACAAACACATTCAACATCCTCTCATTTTTCATGTGATTTCTTTGGCACAGTGCTGCATTGCGAATAGGACTCCAGCGCAGGGAAATTGTCCTGAAGCAGTAGTTTATAGCGATATGGTAACAGTTTATGTTCTCTCCGTAAGTCACCCCCTTGACCTTGGTTGAGTGAGCCTGGTAAAAAGCCATAAGTGGAAACTGAAATGTACTTTTCTTGACAGGGTTATTTCATGTGGTCACTGGGGAAATGTGGATGTCAGTGCTCTGTTGTCAAGCAAAAATGTAAACAGATATTTTACATGCTGTCAGATGGGGCTAACGCCACTAACCCACTGGAGAGCAGTAGCAGCTGCCTTGGGATCACAAGTGCTCTAATATTAGATGCAGAACAGAAGCAGCTCAGCTCTGAGGACTAGAGACATTTCACTGAACTCAAGCTCCAGAACTGCACTCGAATCAGACCTCCTGACTTCATTCAGGGTCACAAACCAGCCGTTAAAGTTAACAAATTACATAATGACAGAGCAGTAGCAGCTGCCTTGGGATCACAAGTGCTCTAATATTAGATGCAGAACAGAAGCAGCTCAGCTCAGCTCTGAGGACTAGAGACATTTCACTGAACTCAAGCTCCAGAACTGCACTCGAATCAGACCTCCTGACTTCATTCAGGGTCACAAACCAGCCGTTAAAGTTAACAAATTACATAATGACATGATCTGATGTGTTGACATCCTTTTTTGATGGATTGACAGCACGTGCAGTCAAGGAAATGAAGCTAGTTAGCGAGATATTGCAGCTCATTCTAGCCAACAACTGCCAACTTCATGAAGCTGTTTTTACATGCTGTTTAGGGGCAGGGTTACCTAAAATAGATTATACCCTAATAATGGACCATAATGGAAAACATTAATTCAAAAATGGCACAGCAGTCTCTGCAAAAGTAAGTTGTGGATCTTGCCAGTCGTAGAGCTTCAGTAGCAGGCAGCAGGCTGGTCTCAGTGGAATGCCCACTTCTGAAGCCCATTTGGTTGGTATCCAGCAAGTTGTTCTATGAAAGGAATGTGGAAAGTCGATTGAAGCCTTACTACAGTAGGTTACCGTGGGTGGTCCGTGGGCGAGCTGTCTGAGGCTGAGACTAGAGAGATATTGGTTTTAGATATTGGTGCTAAAAATAAAACAAATGAAACCTGTCTTTGTTGTTCAAAGATCTGTATTTAGATCTCAAAGCATGCTGATTATAACATGACACCGAATAAGTGCGGTAATTTCATTTCCTTGGCGCTTCATGCCTTTAAAGCCATAGCAAGGATTCTTACTCACTTTGCTATAGAAATCAATTATGGGAACAAATGATTTGGAGATATTGAAGTAGCACTGAGGATGTAGCTTAGTCATATGTGGTAATATACTCCTTTACTTCTTTCCATATTCACATGAGGTGAGATAATTGATGGATAAAATAAGAAATAGTCAGATTTTGACATTTTAAACTGTTGAGTCACACTACTGAGATGTGCAATACATATCCACAATTATGAGACATATAGTTACAGTTGTGAAAACTAAAATTTCAATTATGAGAAAGTCATATTGCGAGATTTAAATGTACATTGTGAGATATAAAGTCACGTGGTGATTTATAGTCACAAATGGAAGATAAAAAGGTGCAATTGCGAGATCATATTTTGAGTTATAATTCTCCAATTGCAAGAAACAGTCGCAATGTGAGATATAACATTGCAAATTTAAAAAATGAAGTTGAAATTATGAGAAATGTTGTCACAATTATAAGAACTAAAGTTACTTGAAATATTAAAGATTTAAGTTTACATTGTGAGATATAAAAGATATATTTTGAGATAAAAAAATTGCGAATACAAAAAACAGTCTCAATGTGAGACATAACGTCACAAATATGACCAAATAAGTTTCTAGTTATGAGAAATACAGTCGGAAATTCATTGCAACATTGCAATATTTAACTTTACAATGTGAGATATAAAGTCACATGGTAAGTTATAGTCACAGTTGCAGGATAAAAAGTAACATTTTGAGACTGTCATATTTTGAGAGATAAAAGATTAAAATGTACACTGTGAGATATAAAGACACATACAGTCACAAATAAAAAATTGTGAAAGATAAACTTGCAGTTACTCTATACTTTTTCACTCCGATGCTTGCATATGAATTTGTTGTCTTTATGTGAACAAATATTACTGTTCACGCTCCACTTCATCTGCCAGTGAATTCGACGATCTTATCAGATCTCCAGCCACCATGTTTCAAACGATCCAAACGTAACACGCTTCCGCCAATCCCTGCCTTGAAGCAATGATTGACGGAGGGTGGGCGTGGTCAGCTCGGAATGCATTTTCAAATTGAATTTTGCTACACATATCCCACGGCGTCATGATGAAAATGCAGTCCTAAGTGTTCTAACTGTTAGTCTAAATGCATTTAGACAAATAGCATTTAAATTATAATTTTGCTACCATTTCTGCTTGAACATGTTACACATATCAAATCAATTTGTGTTATACATTTTCATTTTCATTTCGCAACTTATAAAGCGTTCAAATGTGCATGCAACTTACATATTAAGACTACTGTTGGAAATGGCAAATGTAAATTATATAATTTAATTTTCCTTTTACTTTTGCACCAAATTTTGCACGTATGGGGTAATGGAAAATGTAAATTTAAATACAGAAATACAATGCCATTTTGAATATTGAGTTGCCATTTTGAATATTGCATTTTAAATTGAATTTCGCTACCTATATGCTTCCATAAGAGCTGAACCTGTTCATGCCACGTTCTTTGTGTATACATGATTTCCCACAGAATTTAATAAGGACAGGTAATGAACAATATAAAACTCCTCATCCATGTACATCCATGAACTTTGTTTACAATTTTCATGCACTGCTTGAATTTCAAGACCGACAGGCTCCTTTTTTGTGAGCTCAGATTCAGACTCCAGGGGTTAAGTGGTACCATGGCTCTGTTTAATCATTCAGTCCATGTTCCCAGCATAAGAGTGTGCATGCAAGAGTATCTTCTCTTGTTTATATCTCTGGATGTTGTATCTCACTGGCCACAAATGAAGGATTCCAATAGACTGCCCTGTTGTGCTCCACTATGACGTGTTGCGAGTACTAAATATGACGGTGTGCCCTGGCTGCCCCTCGCTCTTATTCTCAGGCGTTATAACTTTCAGAACTGTCACAGAATCTGACTGTTTTATATGGAATAAGTGCATACATAGTTTTATTTTTATCATCTTGCAGAACAAGTGACTTTGGTCAACCAATTTATTTCTTTATTTCTTTAGGGAAGAGGTTATTGTAAGGCACACTGCTTCAGCTGATTTGAGGTGGAATGGATGAAAGTGAAAGTGTTTGACATTAGATAACTCCAAAATGTATCTTTGACAAACAAGAAGAAAATTCGAAGCAAGTACAAAATCATACATTTTTAAAACTTTAACAGACCTTAAATCAGTGGGTCCAAAAAGTATGTGGTAATAGATTTATAAATTGAAATGTTTAATGTTAAATTGAATTTGTGAAATGGGTGCCGTCAGTGTGAGAGATCAGTGCAGTGAATGGGTGCCGTCAGAATGAGAGCTCAAACAGCTGATAAAATCATCACAATAATCCAGACTACTCCAGTCCATCAATTAATGTCTTGTGAAGTGAAAAGCTGTGTGTTTGTAAGAAACAAATCCATCAAGACGTTTCAACTTGAAATTGTCACTACTGGCCAAAATACCAGTCCATAATCCATAATATTGCTTCCTCTATTAAAAAGCTTGTCTATTCGGAATCAGGAGAGAATTAAGCACAAATCAAGCTCTGGTATACAAGCAAAAACAGCCCAAAACAGTTTTAAACAAATGTGGATTTTGAGAGGACAGCATTTTCATTTTGGAGTGAACTATTCCTTTCACTTAAAAGTATTACAAAAATAACTCAAACCAGTCAATGTTGTCAATTGATTAGCTTAGGTTTTTAAAGTGAGTTTTATTTTTTTACTTCTTGTTTTTTTATTTTTTCGATAAGGAGAAAAGAACCAAGTTGCTTGCTATCTCATACATAACCACTTCAGGTTAATGAGCTTTAAAATAATGTTTCCAGGGAAATTCAAAAATAACAACGACTATGATGAATGCCACAACATGCACAATCCAATCAATCAAAATGAAATTTCCATTAGAATCGGGGGCTCAATACCTTCATTTCCTGGAAGCAAGAGAAAGTATTTCTAAGCTCAAGCAAAAATGTCAGCAGAGAAATTAAGATCTATGCACTGGAGGAGTCCCGTATTATCTCTCCTCTGTAGCATCACCAAACCTCTCTTCATAGACCGCTACCTCAACTAACCTCATAAGAGACACACAAGCTACACATTCTTTTACTTTTAAATGTGTCTCCTCCTTGCCAAATGCCTTATTGCTTAAATGTTAATTTATAGAAGAGTTTTAAATTTTATGAGAAGGTCTATTCTGCCTCTGAGCTCTTGTTTTTTTGAGTTAATTATATGATGCTAACGAGGGCACCTGTATGGCCTATATTAAAAAGGTCATATAAAATTATAGGAAAGATGTTATTTCATTCACTTTGAACAAATACAGTGGGGCATTGGGTGAATGCATGGATGCAACTGGTAGTCTGGGCAAATTTTTGTGGTAGGTTGTTAAGTCTGCATAGGACTTTTACAAGCTTGTTAAACTGCAGTTCAACTTGATCTCTCAGAATTCATAGCACAATGGATGTGGCATTGGGGAAATCTTTAAAATTGTTTTAAAAACCGCCTTTTTCTTGCTTGCAGCATGAGGTAGAATAAACACTTGATGAAATAAATTGTTAGGTGCACAAGACAATCAAATCTGATTTTGTGGTAATGTACCAAGTGACTTGTGTATCAATCTACTGTTGTAAGCAACACTCTGGTTTCAATCTCCTGGGCCTACCTGCTTTATTAGCTACATGACAGTTGAAAACACCTGACTAAGACATGACAAATGCTCAACATTTTCTCTTAAAGCAGATAATGAGCAATTTAGTTTAGTTGTTGGATAACTCTCACAGTTGTTATAAAAAATACAGAATTGTAATTTGCAATTCGATGAGTTAACCTTGACATTTTGTATGACTGAATGTTAATTCAAATTTTAATTCAAGGGTATCTAACAAGAAAAAGAAAGTTTGTCAAGACAAACTTTGAATGCTGATAAAGATGTGTCTAATAAAAAGCCTTGAAGTCTGAAAGCAGACTGCCAATAGACCTTATGTAGTTTGAATACATGCACTTAAAATAAACATTTGAAGGCTGAAAACTGTGTTGCTAGCGTGTTCTAGGTGGTTGCTAAGCAATAACATAGATAGATAGATCGATCGATAGATAGATAGATATAGATATGATGGATGGATGGACAGACAAATAGACACTAGCAGCTCTTGAATAAACTGGATGAGCATGATCCAAATGATTCCAGTCCATCTAACTAGTTGTCTTACATGAGATGTGAAGATCTTGAGCTTACATATGCAAATGTAAAATATTTATGAATTTTCTAGTTCCCCACCCACGCAATCATGCAGCACTCAATATTCAGTCATAACAACAGACGACTGAAGAGCATTTTTCTCCAGTACTTCAAACCTATGGAGAGGCACACAGTAAACAATGGCAATGGTGTACAATCTGTGTGCAGAAATTAATGCAGAGGACCCTCCTCATGAATGCTGATCATTTTAACTATTCTCTCTCTTCTCAAAAATGAGCTGTATGACCAAACAATATCTGTACTGCTGGGCATCCTGTTTACTGCTTTAAACAAATCAAGGTGGCTTCCAACTGAACTTAACCAAACCACTGATTAAACTCTCTTTTGTGATCTTAATGTTTTCAAGTCAAGTCATACCCTCTTTTGAAGAGGAACACATTATTCAGATCAGAGCTCTTTCAGTAACCACTTTGTAGACTCCTGCTCTTAGAGAGAATAAACTATAGCTGCATACAAATAAACCCTGATGAGCAGCATTGACTAAAACAGGCGAAAATACTGTCTTTCGTAAATATACTACATAGAATGTAGTGTGTATATCTGGTGTGAAGCATACTACATATAGAAATCAATTACAAGCCCAGTCACTATTACTGCAGTCGTATTGATTCTTGATGTGGTTTTCTTAAATATACAACCTCATTCAGCACAGCTGTGTTTGAGTGAGCTTTAACCGTCAGATGCAAGGTACCCGCTACAATGGACAGACCTTTAAAAGACATTTTTAACCAAGGTGTGATGTTACATCAAACATGGGTGATTAACTTTGATTCCTGCAATAATTCTTTATGACTGTATGCTTTATATGTCATTGTGTTCTGTTTATGACAACATAAATTTAACATGGCTGATGGAAGCAGTGAAGCACTACAGTGTGTGCTACTATCAGGGCGTACAGTCCATATTAGCTGCGAATGCTCTGCATACCTGGGTCATTTGAGAGAATGAGTTTGGGTAGTGGCTTATTAATATCACTATAAATTCCCTTGTCTTTTGAGGTGTGACATAAGGGTTACATAATAAAAATGTTGGGAATATGTATTGTAACTGTCTGTAAATTATTTACTTGGTATAAGCTGTGACAGTTAAGGAGGGTTTGAAATAAAATAATGATGTAGATTTCACAAGGATTATTTAACTTCAGTGCTTATATTTTATCTTGTAGAAATAAAGCAATAGTGTGAAATAGGGATTTATATAGTACAGACACAACAAGGACATATGCATGTGTGTGGGTGGGTGTGAAAATTATTGCATTCAGTACATTTTCCCTCATAATTAACTTTCTTAACTTTGGATCGGATGGATGAATACAGCTATTTCAGGTGCAGTGATACTGCGTTTAACTCTATGGGGATTCCCTTTTTGCTTTCATGGCTGACACATTTTCTTTTGTTTTCACCCATTCAGATGTGTTATCCTTATGTTCAATCTGCTACCTCTACAAAAGCAAATTTGATAATGAGAAGGGATTTTATGCTAAAACTATGCAAATTTGTCAGAAATCAGTTTTGAATAATTATTTGGTTGTTTTCTGAATGATGTCATTTTTAAGAACAGAACTTGAAAAAAATAAGGGTTTGCACATATAAGAATAAAATTTTTAGTGAAAACATCCAAAAGCAAAGTCTGATGCACATGTTAGTGTATTTTTATATGAAAAACTGAATAAATAACAAAAACTAGTAGATATGTCTCCAGGTTATGTATGTAACCATGGTTCCCCGAAGGGAACAAGATGCTGCATCGAAGTGCTACGTGAATGCCTGCAACGTGACCACACTCTGAATCACATGTGTAATCAGTCCAATGGATGGGCGAGACGTCACGGGCGGGGTGACGTAGCGACCAGGAAGCATAAAAGCACGTGCGGTGAAACCGGTGTCAGCTTCTAGGAGTGAAACAAGCACGGCAGGGATGCCGGAAATATGGCCCTGAGATGCAGAGTCTCATTCCCTTCGGGGGAACCATGGTTACATGCGGAACCTGGAGACATTCCCCTTCAGGAACTCGAGCTGCATCGAAATGCTACGGGAACGAGAATGCCCACGCCGCCAGACTTGCAAATCCCTGCCTAGTGTCGAAGAGCACAACTAAGGCGAGAAAAAATGGAGCCAGAAGTGGCTAAAGTAGGCGGGGCCCCAAAGGAGAGGGGAGATCAGAGGACTCAAGGCTATGGAATAGCATCCTGATCCACCACTTAGCATAAGCTTCTCTGGCCACCGTGGAGGAAACGTGTAAGAAGAGGGCGTGGTAGGCCTCCACGAAGACCTCTAGGGTGGAGTGGGTCAACTCTGCGGATAAACAGACCTGCAGGAACTACAGAACTGTACCAAACGGGTAGTTAGCTGGGTCGAGCTGGCGGTCTCCGCACCAAGAAGTACAGTTTCCTCATAGAGGGAGTTCTGGATGGAGGATGGTCTCAACAACCTATGTTCAGAGACTGGAAGCTATGAGTTGTGCCTCCTAAGAGGCCACACCCACAGCTTCCACAGCTCCGGCCGGGGGTGCGGCCTCCGCCTGTGAGAGGAGATTTCTCCTGACGGGAATCTCCCATGGAGCGCCGTCGAGGAGAGAAATCAAGTCTGAGAACTATACTCGGCCCGGCCAGAACGGGGCTACTGGCAGTCGACTGACCTTGTTCCAGTGCACTCTCTCCAGAACTCCCGGGAGCAGAACAATCGGGGGAAAGGTGTACAGACGAAACCTCAGCCACATCTGTACCATGGCATCCAGCCCCAGTGGAGCTGGATGAGTCAGAGAGAGTACCAGAGGGAACCGTGCAATATCAAACAAGTCCACCTGAACCTGGCCAAAGACTCTCCAAGTCTGCTTCACCCTTGCCTCAACAGGATATCTGCCCCAGCAGTCTGGAACTGCTTTACAGTGAGTGACCGGCCTTCTCTCACTCTCGCGACTCCGGTGAGGATCGACTCTATCTGAGCAGGAGACATACGTGCCTGCATCGCAGTCGAATCCCACACCACGCCCAGATAAGTGGTTCTCTGTACTGGAGAAAGCACACTTTTCTTGGCGTTACGCTTTTTGCCCCAAAAGCAAACCTCAGGAACTTTCTGTGATGAGGAAGGATGGAGACATGTGCATCTTTTAGATCAATCGTCCCAAACCATGTCCTCTGACTTGATTTGAGACACGACTTGTTTGAGTGCGAGCGTGCTGAACTTCAGTCGCCTGACTGAGCGGTTCAAATGACGCAGATCTAAAATAGGACGCCACCCTCCATCCTTCCTCGGAACGGTGAAGTACCGACTGTAGAACCCGACTCTGCTACGTGAGGAGGGACCATCTCGGTGGCCTCCTTCCTCAAAAGAGTAACTACTTCTGTTCCATGACCAGAGCCTGCTCGGGACCCACCATAGTGGGGATGACCCCGTTTAAACTGAGGTGGAGGAGAACTGGATTCTATAGCCTCACTCTACAGTGTGCAGGACCCTCTGAGACACGTTAGTCTACTAAGGGAATAAGTCTCTCGAGATTGACCTCTGGTGTAATCAGAGTGGCTAGCTCAGTGCCCTGAAGTGGCGAACCGGCAGGAGATGGCCGTACTAGCTGCTCTAGAAACCTCCATGGAGGTCACTAGTCTCTTAACACTGCCACGTTTTCGGGTGGAAACCGAGAGAAGCGCTCGCCGGAGACCGCTGCGCCCTGGAACACCGGCAGGGTTGGCAGACCGATCTCCTGAGGGCACTGAGGAGAGACGGGCACCGTGTAATGCAGTGTACACCGCTCTTCCCCAGAGGGAGCTGGCCCTCAGAAGTCCTATAGGCCTTAGGCGTCAGGACGTTTTAGACTATCCAGCGAGAATGATGATCCGCAGAACCGCCTTCCGCTAAAAGCCTTCGGCCTGGGAGCTCCACTCTGACTCTAGACTCTGCGGAGTATGAGAAGCGACGCCCCCAGAATGAGGAGCTGGAACACGGTAGGTTGGGACAGCTCCCGCCCAGCGGCCCCTGCTGACCGCCTCAACCTCCACAGAGGAAGAGAGGTAAACACATGCTCTTATTCGATACATTTTTATCCCAAGAGCCCCTGTATATCTAACTTCTCATAGTCAGATAAATACTTAATTTTATTCCTCAGAATTAAATGCAATCAAACATCCAGATGAGTAAAAAGTCTGGTGTTATAAGATTCATATCAAAAATAGAAAATGATATATCTAACTTCTCCTAGTCAGAGAAATACCTCATTTAATTCCTCAGAATTAAATGCAATCAAACATCCAGATGAGTAAAAAGTCTGGTGTTATAAGATTCATATCAAAAATAGAAAATGATATATCTAACTTCTCCTAGTCAGAGAAATACCTCATTTAATTCCTCAGAATTAAATGCAATCAAACATCCAGATGAGTAAAAAGTCTGGTGTTATAAGATTCATATCAAAAATAGAAAATGATATATCTAACTTCTCCTAGTCAGAGAAATACCTCATTTAATTCCTCAGAATTAAATGCAGCCAAACAATCAAATGAGTAAACACGGTCTGGTATGGTAAGATTCACATCAAAAACTGAAAATGATGTAATACACAATCTGCAGTGCGCGAGCCGCTTGGTCACACAAACAATATCAATCTCCTCGGAGAAAAATAGCTGCAGCAGCGAGCTCTCACTCAGAGGGGGAAGAAACCGCAGCGCGGGCTTCCGAGCCTCGAGAGAGAGCGCTGGATCTAGGGAGTGCAGGCGGAGAAAGGGCGAGCCGTCTCCAACCCATCCGCTAGATCCATGTACGATCCCCGCGATCTGAATCGCCGCTGCGCCTCAGCAATAGTGATCTGAATCGCCGCTGTGCCTCAGCAATAGTGGGACCGAACCGCGAGCTTGCAAGCACGGACACATTCCTCAGAGCGTGCCCGGCGGTATCGCAGCGTTCAGTTGTCGGTGTTCTGACGATTTGATAGGTAGCATTATTTGTCAGAACACCGGCGCCGCGAGAAACGCCGGTGAAGACTCCCTCCTCAAAGAGAGCCCTTGGAGAGCAAAGCATATGCAGTGACAAACGCTCGCAATGCGGGCAGTCAACTCCCTCGAGAGCTGACTCTGCGTGTTTTGCTCCCAAGCAGACAACACACAAACTGTGTGTATCCCCACTTTCCAGCGCGGGCAGGAAAGAACACACAGCCTGAGATGTTGCCCACTCTCGCCGTATGTTTGTCTACACTCGTATTGGTAAAATAAAGAGTGATAATGGACAGACAACACCAAATAAGACTGACATGCACAGAGCGCTTGCTGAATGACGGAAACCTGATGCCGGTTTCACCGCACGTGCTTTTATGCTTCCTGGTCGCTACGTCACCCTGCCCATGACGTCTCGCCCATCCATTGGACTGATTACACATGTGATTCAGAGTGTGGTCACGCTGCAGGTGTTCACGTAGGGTTTCGACGCAGCTCGAGTTCCTGAAGGGGAACTAATAGGTTGTTGTAATACCAGTCGACTACTCATCCCATTTTACCTGTTCCTAGATATGAGTGCATTCTTATATGAGAAGTGATGCATTGTAATAAAATATTTCAGGTGTTCTATTATTAATCTCCAAAAATAATGCCTCATACCTTGAAGTCTCATTAATCATTAAATTGTCTCATGAAACATAAACAGCGATTGTATTTAATGAATTATTAATCTTATTAATGGACCACACAAGCCGCCAAACCAACACTCTGCAACTGTGAGTTAACAATTTGACAACAGCAATGCATCTAATCTGTGTAATCACTAACTCTGCTGCAAAGCATTTTACATTAACGGTTACACATATCAGTCATGAGCAGTGTAGACTGCGGCCGTTTAACTACACCTAATGAAGGCATATCAGGTGACTCACACAGAGGATCTTAAGTATGCTAATTAGGCTCATGCATGCCTTCAATTTATCATATCCTAGAATTTATAATTAGTTTAGAAATATATGAGTAAATATTTAATTACTAAATAAGTAATTTCTCAGTGGTCCAGTCCAGTAGGAGATGGATATAGTATTAGTATTTTTTAAATATGAACATAGTCTTGAAATAACTAGCAAATTAGGGTGGAATGGGATATATTTTGAAGTCAAATAGGTTTAAAGGGAAATTTAACCAAAAAAAAGAAGAAGAGTTATGTAGAATTAGGCTATTATATATTACAATAACATTATATAGTGGTTCAACGCATTATATTGTGTTTTTTTTTTGTTACAGATTGGACTATTTTTTCGGATAAGCAAAAAAAATTATATTTAAAGCACAGAGAATGACAATGCTGTGAAGGGTTTTTGACATAGGCTAATTTTATGTGTATGTATACGCAACTCGTTATTTCCGCGCTGTCTGAAACACGTCTCTATGCTTGTGCGCACTTTGATTGTGTGCGAGAACAGTGCATGAGTAACAAATTGAGCTCTCTTTCCTTTCTTCTTCTTGTGGTTTAAAATTGCTTGTATGTATAAATTGGCAAATTAATCTGCGAATCACTTGCGTGCCGAACGGTAGGGTCTCATCCGTACGTATTACGGATCAACTGCGATCCGTTTAACTCCTAATATGTGACAGATCAGAGCAATCTTTCATTTATTTATTTAACATGAAATTGTCAAATTTCTACTCCATATCAATCACATACAATGAAAATACAGAATAATTAGAACAATAATTAAAATAAATAAATAACAGTGTCATATCTATTTTTCCCAGAACGTTCTTGCGACCCGGTAGCAATTCTTCCACGGCCCGGTAGTGGGTCGCGACCCGGTGGTATCCAAACTGCTATTTTACACACAGTGAAATTGATTTGTAACCAACCCTTTTTCAATAATAATTTGTTGTGCTTGATAAGAATTTTAAACTGTAGTTTGGTATTCAATTTTACTTTTAAAATGAATATATTTTAAATTACAAAATACAAATACTTAAATGCATGACATAAAATTGAGCTAGAAATGACATTAAATTATATTTTAGTTTACCATAAATGCTTGTCAATACATTTGACGGTACATTTTAACTGCATTTCAAAGACAACATAAGTATTTTTGAAATTGTATATAAAAAGTACTTAAGGTCTACTTAAGTGTGCCAAAAATAGTATAAAGCTCAGAAACACTGAAAAAATTTGGCGTAGAAACAATTTTCACTCAGAAATCACTAGTAAATTTCACAAATAATTACAAGGAAATGGCAAGTAACACACTGAAATAAAGGTGAAATTTTGAAGTAGAAAGACTAAAATAGTGTTTATTCTCCTAAAACATGCTCTAACACTCTGTTGTATTTACAACTTAAAAAAAATTTTTTTACAGTGTAATTGCATTTCATATATTTTTTATTTAATTGCAATCAACATGTATCTGAAAAAAATCACGTTCAGTTCGTACTTAAAGGAATAGTTCACCCAAAAATTTTTGTTATAATTTACAAGTTGTTCCAAACTTGTATGAGTTTCTTTCTTATGTTGAACTTAAAATATTTTGAAGAATGTTGGTAACCAAACAGTTGCTGATCCCCACTGACTTCCATAGTATGAAAAAAAAATTACTATGGAAACAATGGGGACCAGAGACATTCCCATAGGAAAGAAAAATCAAAAGTGAGATCTCTTTAACATCTCAAATTACTTGACAAATTACAAAGTACTTGAAAGGCACTAAATAAGGGGGGGAATCATAAATTCAGAGTTAAAGGCTATATTGAGAGAGAAACTATGCAGCAATAAGGATAATGTTAGTTTTTATAGGACAATGTTTACGTACTTAGGCACATAATTTGGTGTTGGAAATAGTAATGTACAGGATGTCTTAATCAAAACTGATTTACTGAAAATGTAACCCTGGCACTCTCTTTGCTGAAAGGCAGATAAATGGCTTATTATGTCTTGATTATTAATTAACTAATTTGATTATTATATGGAATAAATGTTTGAGCTCATATTGAGGCATTTGACTTGGTGCACACTTTTTAAAGTTATTGAGATCACTTCTGTAATTTAGAGACAAATGTGAGAGCTCTGGATTCTTTAGTGTAGGAGAAAAATCTGAGCACAGTGTGTGATGTTGAGATCTCTTCTAAACTTTTGAGGAGGCAAATGTGAGAGATCCAGAGTCTAGCTAAGGAGAAATATCTGAGCACAATGTGTGATGTTGTTGAGATCTCTTCTAAAGCTTTAAAACAGACACATGTGAGAGATCCAGGGTCTTTAGCGAAGGAGAAAAATCTGAGCACAGTGTGTGATGTTGTTGAGATCTCTT
>NW_015506411.1:43709-44970 GCF_001515645.1 Sinocyclocheilus grahami
TCTGGATCTCTCACATTTGTCTCCTCAAAAGTTTAGATTAGAGATCACAACAACATCACACACTGTGCTTAGATTATTCTCTTTAGCTAAATAATCTGGGGGTTTCATATTTGTCTCCTGTAAAGCTTTAGAAGAGATCTCAACAACTTTACAAATTGTGCATCAAGTGAAGTACTTGAAAGACACTAAAATACAGGGGGGGAATCATAAATTCAGAGTTAAAGGCTATATTGAGAGAGAAACTATGCAGCAATAAGGATAATGTTAGTTTTTATAGGACAATGTTTACGTACTTAGGCACATAATTTGGTGTTGGAAATAGTAATGTACAGGATGTCTTAATCAAAACTGATTTACTGAAAATGTAACCCTGGCACTCTCTTTGCTGAAAGGCAGATAAATGGCTTATTATGTCTTGATTATTAATTAACTAATTTGATTATTATATGGAATAAATGTTTGAGGTCATATTGAGGCATTTGACTTGGTGCACACTTTTTAAAGTTATTGAGATCACTTCTGTAATTTAGAGGAGACAAATGTGAGAGCTCTGGATTCTTTAGTGTAGGAGAAAAATCTGAGCACAGTGTGTGATGTTGAGATCTCTTCTAAACTTTTGAGGAGGCAAATGTGAGAGATCCAGAGTCTAGCTAAGGAGAAATATCTGAGCACAATGTGTGATGTTGTTGAGATCTCTTCTAAAGCTTTAAAACAGACACATGTGAGAGATCCAGGGTCTTTAGCGAAGGAGAAAAATCTGAGCACAGTGTGTGATGTTGTTGAGATCTCTTGGGTCCTTAGCGAAGGAGAAAAATCTGAGCAGTGTGTGATGTTGTTGAGATCTCTTCTAAACTTTTGAGGAGGCAATGTGCGAGATCCAGAGTCGAGCTAAGGAGAAATATCTGAGCACAGTGTGTGATGTTGTTGAGATCTCTTCTAAAGCTATAAAGTTGTGAGATTGTTAGTTTTTGTCTCAGGAAACAAGTTTGAGAAGCAGGAGACTCAAGCAAAAGTTTCCATTCAATCTTAAGGTAACCTTATTTCTGTTGGAGAAATATTTGAAATGGTAAAGATATCTCTTTTTTATTTTATTTTTCTTCCCTCTGGTCAGTTTCATTGTCATTTATCTACACAATTTCAATCAAAGACAATACATGCATTGTCATATTTGAAGTTGTTTTATGTAGACAGTGTTTTATTGCACAATGATTTAACAAAGATAACCATAACCTATATTTACATACATGCAAAATGGGCTGTA
>NW_015506411.1:46256-50514 GCF_001515645.1 Sinocyclocheilus grahami
ATTTCAATCAAAGACAATACATGCATTGTCATATTTGAAGTTGTTTTATGTAGACAGTGTTTTATTGCACAATGATTTAACAAAGATAACCATAACCTATATTTACATACATGCAAAATGGGCTGTACAAGAAAACATTTTAATACTAAGCAAAGCAAAAAAAAAAAACAAGCAAACAAAAAAAAACAACAACACTGGTACACAGTAGTGTTACATTTGTTAAAAAAGGTATTGCTCGTATACTAAACACCTTGCACTTGTAAGTCCTTTCTAGTGTGTTTGGAAAATGTTGTGTATACAATGTTGGACATTGAAGATAAATTAAAAAACATTTAAACTAGTAATGTTAGTAATAGTAATATTGATATTCTGAAATGTTTAATGCTATTTAAATGATAGTTTTTGTATTTACAATATTAGTAAAAGTTTAACGTTTCTCCTAAAATAAAACTGAAGACATCTTAAGACAAAGCTGATATCTCAATGAGACATATAAGAGAATCACCCGTTAGTATCCTGAGCATACAATAACCTCTGTCAGAGCCATAGCCTTGTGGACAGCACATCGATGTGAAGGCACAACTGCACCTCAGACAACATGGGTTCGAGTCCCAGCTAAAGGTATTTTCCTGCCCCTGTTCAATTCTCACCTGTCCAATTGGTTACTGTTACTGATGAGGTACTCTATGGTACCTCATCTTTAATTTAATAGCATTAGAGCTGCTCCATTGCAGCGGCTCAGTACTGTAATCATGCGCTTTGCTATAATAATGCAGGGAACCACTCGTTATAAATCTCCTAACTGTGATATTTTCAGAAATAAGTCACATTTTTTTCATCTGAAACGTGTTGCGATTTATTTTCCAAATCCACTCATATAATGCAGAAACACTCATGAAGCAAGCAAAACACACGCAACACATGCACGTATTTGTACTGATGCAGAATAGTACAGCCTAGCGCATTTCACACAGGCTGCTAGTTTCACTTTCGCCAGAAAGTCGTGTATGCCTAAGGTTAAAAATAAATGACGTTTATAGTGAATGCCCCCATAAATGGTCTTATTTTTACGATTTACTTTCAATCCAAATGATGCGTGTGCTAAGTGAGTGAATAAGTGAGTGAACATCAAAGGTCACACAACAGAATTGCATGCAGCTATACAGGCGTTAATACTGAATGTTTAACATTATATTCATTGCATACATATACTTCGTAGACATCCTTAATCTCTAATAACTCCATTCTGCTGTCTGTTGTCAGTGTTTCATTGTCTGAATATGGCACTTAACACATGCTGTTTGGTATCGGGGCATTTTAACGAGTATGAGTACAGAAGCTCAGTATCGGGCCCGATACCGGTGCATCCCTAATATTTATTCATAATAAGTACACTTTTTAAAAGTATGAATTCCTTTTTCACAAGGGTGTCTTTAGTTTCCATCAACTTTCACTGAATGGAAAAGAATAGCTTGGACATTTGACTAAATATCTCCGTTTGTGTTCCAGAAGAAAGAAAATCATATGGACTGACATAAGGGAGAATATATAATGCTTGAATTTCCATGTTTGGGTGAACCGTCCTTGTAAATCATCGTGAATCAGAATGTCACACACTGAACAGCAGGAATTCCTGTGTGCTCGGCTGAGGTGTGAAACATCCTTGACCTGAGTGTAGGAGGGGGGGTAGCGTGATGATGGCCCACTCAGGCTTGACTGAAGGCCTTGTTAAACGGGCTGGCATCGAGGGTAGCACAGCCGCCACTGGCCACGTCAGTCCCAGACCATTCCCCAGATCTCTCAGGGCAATCAGAGATACCTGACACAAAGCAATCAAAAACAAAATGAAACCCCGTTTGCGTGTATTTTCATCAATTTAAATCAGCAGATTAATTTTCCTTTCCCATTTGCTGAATATACGTGATTGAAAGGCAATGGTCCTCCCCTCCCACCATGTGAGGTTAAACAAATTTCGAGACAATAGTCTGCTAGACTGACTTTCTGGGTATGTTTGTATTCAATTAGCCGGATCCAGAGCTCTGCATGTAGCTGCTGCGATTGCTGAAGTATCTAAGATGTCCTTAACCTCTTTCCTCACCCTTTCTGTATTATGCAAATGTGTCCAGGCCCTCTACGGATACAAAGTCTGATCAGGCAGTCATTTTCTCTGGCCCTCTCTATCTAGTGTTTTCATTGAAACAAATAGCCACTGCTGGCGTAATGGAAAAACCGGCGGTTGCGTAATGCTGTTAGAAATGCATTGCTCACTATATTATATGTCAAGGGTTGTGAGGGTGTTTTTTCTGTTCTGAAGATGCTACAAGACATTGTATAAAACGCTTAACCCTCTGTCATTGTCTTGAAAATGGTTTCCTATCTGCTCCGTAAGCACAATACAGATGTGTGCAGTGCTCGGTCGCAGGCACATGGATGCGTGATGACAAACACGCTAGGCATACGAGACAGTGCTTGCTTTAATAAAGTTAACAAAGCATGCTGTAACACTGACAAAGGGAATAGGGCAGTAGAATGACAGAACACAAAAAAGCGGCAAAGATGCGGGGGCTTGATGTTTGATCTGGTGGATTTTCACAGAACTAAAATGCAAAAAGGCATTAAAGCATTCTGCAAGGTTGAGGAAAACAACTGTTGTCACAAACCCAGGTTTGAACATCTTTCCCCCTGGAGGAAAAGCGGCAAGCTGAGATTTACCTGAAAGGTAATAACAGAGAAGCTCATTTTATTCTGGTTAGGATCTTTCAACCACAATCAATTTGGCCTGTCACCATAAATAATGGGGTCACGGAGAGCTCTGAGATGTGTTGTGTACACTGCTGGCAGTGCGGTTTTGCCAGCATTTGCCGGGCAACTTATTTGAGCATTACAAATTTTGCCCATAGTCATTTTTCAAATCATCCCCTTTGATAAGCACCTCAGCTTTATTATTTGAGGACAGTTGTGTGTAATTAGATTAAAAGTACATTACCTAAAGGCTATGCTGTGGTTCGTGTGGATGTGCTAAGCTCCTTTCACTGGCTGGTCATCAGATATGTCACCAATTGCTCAGGGGTAAAATTTTGCCAGTGGCACTACACATTGATGTTCGCGATACAGTCATGCCATTCTCACATAGGCTCACTCGAGAGCCCATGATTATATATGACTATGTTTGAGAGGTATCAAAAGAATATCAATATTTGATGCTGTTATTTGTGAATATTACATTTTATTAGATACTATTTCTTTAGCACTACATGTATTTTTTTCTGTGTTCATAGTTTTTACAGAGGTCATTCCCATGTTCCCAGTCTTCTGTGTTCCCCACATTTATACGGCACTTATTCAATAAACAATATTTTATATAAATAATAGTAGTATTTAATAATAGTATTTAGCAGTGGCGGGCCGTGCATTTTACACCTAGGCCTTCAGTGGCGTCCTACATTAATTAATCCATCTCTTCATACCATCATAATGATGCCACGGCTATAGAAACCATAAATATTACACAGTAATGCAGTATAACAGGGCACTACATAACAGACAGGTATCTTATGTAGCGAGAATGAATGCCATTACTAAAGAAAGAAACCCAATTAACAATTGCGCAGCACATCATCTGTAGCTGAAGCATTAACCTAACAAAATGACACAAATACAGTCCATCCGATGTTCTTACAGACATTTATTCATGTAGCGAACCAGCTCATGGGGAAATATGAATAATTAATCATAACTAGTTATAATTAATACTAGTTAATAATTAAGATATTTACTTGACCTCTCAGGGTCAACTGTCTGTCAATTCTAAGAACGTTAATTTCCTGGTTAAGGGAAATAACTTTCTTACTGTACAACTCTACACAGAGCTTGTAGCATAAATCTGCATGATTAAGTGACTCCAGTTATGAGCAAACAATGAACAACGTCAAGTGTGATACAAGTAAGACTTTATTAACTACATAAACACTTAAACTAGTCTAACATACTACATAAATACTTAAACTGGTCTAACATACACATATACACACACACACACACACACACACACGCACGCATACAGTCGGTATAGGAAAGGGTTGAAGCTTAAGCCGTAAAGAGGAGAGAAATAAGGGATGAAGTTATGGAACCATTTGATATTCAGCAGATCTACCGCCTGAAGGAAACATCAGATTCTTAGTTCAAACACACCTTTGTAAAAAGGTGCAAATGATACCTAATGTATCAATAAGACTAAGTTTGAATACTTGCACATCTC
>NW_015506411.1:50747-99302 GCF_001515645.1 Sinocyclocheilus grahami
GTGATTACATGTGTTTTAAAGTTGACCTAACAATTTAATGTTCTCTTATTGCTTTATTTCGTCTTCACGAGTCTCCCCGCCGGTCTGGCAATGCACTGCGGGAGGAAAATACTGGTTAGCACAGCTTTAATAGGAAAGTGAGCAAGTAACATTCAAATAATTCACACAAGACTATGAAGAAAAGTGTATAGATGTGTTTTAACGTACCTCTGTGACTCTCATCTCCCCGCTGGTCTGCCTCTGCCAGCGGCGCTGTGGCCGGAGGAAAAGACCGGTTAATTCAGCTCCACTCGGGAAACTGAGATATTCTTACGGAAACTTAAACCTGGCTTTACATCACGCAAATAACATCAGCATACAATGCATCAAGCGATAAAAGAGTCAAAAATGAAAATTAAGCTACCATACTCTAGTGGTTTTTCATCTTCACAAGTCTTTCACAGAGTCGCTGCCGAGGAGGTGTGTGGTTGTTTATCGCAGTCATTAGGACTACTGTTTTAAAAGCACTCCCTTCACTCTTTTTGCTGTTAACAGAGCCCAGGTTTGGTGCAGAATCGGCTTAGAAAAACAGTTTCAGTCATCTGTTAGGTAACAGCGACATTTTATGTTTGGCATTTTCAAAAAATCACTTGGAGCACCTAAGTTAATTAGTAAATACCAAGTTCCATAATCTAATAATTGGACAATTAGGTACAATTAGCAAAATATGTCAGCATCAATTCATAATAGAGATATGAAATCCAGTTATTGCAGGCAATGATGTTAAAAAGCAATGCGAATCAAATGTCTCCAAAGTTGGCAGGAAACATTTACTTTGAAAAGGTATTTGCAGGTGTGCCACCCTGAAATCCATACAACTAAAGCAATGCTCAATGCTTTTTCTTTTTCTCTAAATTTCATTACTACATTGTTATTTATAATTTATTGTCTATTCACTTTGTTATTAGTGTTTTTATTACCTTAAATTATATGCATGTCTGCACTATGTTTGTACATTCTGTACTGGAAGCTCCTGACACAAAGACAAATTCCTTGTGTGTGTAAACACACTTGGCAATAATGCTCTTCCTTATTCTGATTTCTGAGAAGCTAGCTAAGGTGCTGTTGGATATTTGAACATACAGACTTACAGTATTTATACAGTACCTTCTGTTTTACCTTCTGTTATTTATCTTAGTAGCTATGTAAAGATTAGTTTGACATTTGTCTGGTAAAGTAGCTAACACTTCCACAGCAAGAATTCTCTTCGTTTCTCAATACTGTGAGATACGTGTTGTTACTGTAAGAAAAAAAATTTGGAAAGTCTTTCATATTTCTTTATGCTTGAACATTTTGCATTTGTCCTGTTTACATGTCTAATAATAATACAACAATAAATCTATATAGACAATATAATAAATGAACAGTATTGTGTTTAAAGGTTGGCCATTTAAATTCCCCACATTTAGAAATAAAATGGCTGATTTGTTGATGAGTTGCTTTTCATAGCTGGTTTTAAGCTGGTCTTCCAGGCTGGCCATGTAAAAAAAAACCTGTTAAAACCAGCCAACAGATTAGTCTGATCAAGCAGGGAAACCAATAGACTAGCGTAGTCTGGTTTAAGAAGTGTTTTTTAACAGGAAAGTGCATTGTAAGGGAAATGTGACTTCATATATTTGTGCATTGATTCTGTTGAAATTACAAACAACTAAAAATGCTCAGGGTTCATGGCTTTCATACAGACAAAAAACAGAAAAAAATTCACAGATGTTAAAAAAATATGATCAGGGCAGAGCTCAGGGACAAACTCAATGACAGACACAATTTTCCAGTTGTAAGGTGAGAATTCCGCGATGATTTTTTAAAGCAAATAGCATAGATGATGTGTACCACAAATGTATTATTTTTCTTTGTATTGGGAAATGGAAAAGGCACTATTTACTGTCTCCCCTATTTACTGAATAAGTGAGATAATGGGAAAACAATGAAATTGAGACAGCGTGTCAGACTCTACTTGTAGATGCCATAACTACATCATTATGCGTACAAAAATATCTGCCTCCATTGACAGCCATTGAAAAAAGCTGTGTATTCTGACGAAATAGCATTTTTAGCAGGCAAAGAAGATGTTTTACCAGTGAGAGATATTTTGGAGGGCTCTCAAAGCGTGAAATGATCTGATATTTTGTGCTGTCTGCATGCACCGGCAGAATAGTCGGTTGTGAGGCGTTGCTTTACTTTTTTGTTCTAGCACATATTTCACAAGAACAATACATTTAGTGCATGCTTACCTTGCTACTTTAATACATTTGGTGAAAGTTTACTCTGTTATTGATGATTTTTTTTTTCTCCTCTGGAGTCGGCGTCTCTCTTCTTGCTGGAGGATTCTGCAGTGAGGAAAAAAACAGGGTAAACGTAGTTCACAAAACCACTTTGAAAATCATCAATCCAGACTTGTTTTACCGACAGAGCACAGATACTGAACCATGTTGATTGTATAGACATTCAAAATCCTTGTAAGCGACAGTAGGGTTATACAGTGGGGCAAAAAAGTATTTAGTCAGCCACCAATTGTGCAAGTTCTCCCACTTAAAAAGATGAGAGAGGCCTGTAATTTTCATCATAGGTATACCTCAACTATGAAAAACAAAATGAGAAAAAAAAATCCAGAAAATCACATTGTAGGATTGTTAAAGAATTAATTGGTAAATTCCTCGGGAAAATAAGTATTTGGTCACCTACAAACAATTTATGCAGCAATTCTGGTGAGGCAGCAACGTTGACAATCAATGGGCAGACAAATCTTACCACACATAGTATTTAATAGCTTCTTGTCAGCCGGCATAATTATAGTGGAAGGAAAAAGGATTGCATGCTGCACTGATACATTTGAATTATCCTGAAAGTGTGGTGTTTTATAGGTCAGGTGTTATCCCTCTGTGACTCTAATTCAATTAAAGTGAGACTGGTTCAATTACCCATGCTGTTATAACTGCTGGAAGATCTCATTATAGTGCAAAGATTGACCTGAGTCACTTTTCAAGATAACCCTAACAAATACAAATGTCTTTGTTTATTTATTGAAGCAAACACATTTCCTTTTAAGGCACATTTTGGAAATGTTGTATAATTGTATGTTAAACATGGTCGTGCAACACTGCACTAGTCATTGTCAAAATTGCCATAGCAAGTTAACACTTGGATAGTTAGAGTGGATTAGTTGCTTAAAGAATAGCAAGTGAGTCATAGAATTTCATCCAGATAACGTTTTCCCATTTCACGTTTGAAATCCCAAGGCTGCTACAGAAGATTAGTGATGGTATTTGGTATTTTTCCAGCTGAGCACAGATAAATTCACATACTGAACGTTTTCAACCACTTGCAGTTTAGCATCTGCAGTTAACTCAACTAGCAGACTATTAATGGTAGGAAACAACAGTGACATGTATAATGGTTCTCTGACTTATGTCTGCTTTCTGGCTGCTATAACTGTTTCTATCATATCTTATTCTTATCCAATCATTTTGGGAGTTCCTTTCCTGGTGAAATAGAAGTACACCTTAGATTTTTTTTAATAGTACTTATTACAGAAATAATATACTTTAAAAAAATAAGTGTGAACTGAATGGAATGTTTTCAGACACTTAATTGCATGTTAATTGCAATTATATGAACATCTGTTATGGTTTAAATGTATATTAGCTAAACTTTTAGAGTACATTTTTACTTAAGTACATTGTTATATGTCATTTCTTAATTCTATTGTCTTTGAAATATATTTAAAGTGTAATGATGAATGTACTGTCAAGCATTGATGGTAAATTAAAATATACTTTACATTGAAACTGGAATGTTATGTATTTAAATATTTTTACTTGCACTTTTGTAATGAAATTACAGTTTAGTACATTATAAACACTCTTACTTTATTATATTGAATAACAAATCACATTTAAATTAATAATCAATTACTTTACATGTGCTTTAGTGTTAGTCAACACAAGTGCAATTTAAAGCATGACCATTTTTAAAACTTATTACAAAGTAAACTTTTTAAGCGTACTTAAGAAACTTAGTCATAAAAGTGTATTCTATTTCTTTAATATTGTATTGTTTGAATTTAGTTTTTTTTTTAAATATACTTTAAAGATTTGAATTTTACTATAAGTGTACATTCAATACAATTAAGCACACTTCTTTTTCACAGTTCTATTAATTTGAAATGAGTACTTAGTTTTCAAAAATCTGAGAAAAGGTGACATTGCTGAAAACAAGAGCTTAAAAACCTCCAAAAACATGGTTACATTTGTGGTCGAACAATGGTCTTTCTAGCCTTACTGGTGATCATTGTCAAACATTTCAGCTTTGGTGTCTGTCTTAAAATACCCTTGATACGTGTTTTCATGGAGGAATTGTGTCCTGCAGTGTCCAGCTCTCTGTAGTCATTCTTGAAGGCCAGAGTCACACATCCAGATTGATTGTGGATAGCGTTATCATCTCCGTCCATCTAGAACTCAGGGGAAATCACAGCTTGTTCTATCAATCAGAGTGAGGAACCGTTTCAACTTGTTCTGTGTCTCAGTGGTATTTTAGGTCAGATTTTTCACTAGTTGCCATCTATGCAGAGGTTGGGTTGGAAGAGAAGTGCGCCGCATATCCATGTCCATTTCAAACACACCTGACATTTTTCAAGTCTCAGATATCCTGATTCTCTTAAATGCAAATTCTGCCACTTAACTTGATTTTTGTTTGCTTTTAGCATATTAATGCTTCTCTTTGGATTCTAAGGGTTGTTTGTTAGATTGTGAAGGATGATAGAGATCAAACGGCAGTATTTACTTCAGCGAGAGGCAAACTAAAAGCAACATTGGAGTTATCCCAGCAAATCCAGTCCATTAGGCCTGGACAAGCAGCAGGGAATCTTTTGTGTCATGCATTAAAGGGGCAATTAGCTTGTGTTACTCAATGTTCAGATAGCTTTTTTGACTTTTTTTCCACAATGGATGAAATCCAATTTAATGACACGAACTAACACTCTGGGTTTTTATGAACCGCCTACATGCTCTTTGATACATAAGCACATTGTTACAATGGAAGCCTGATTACAGGAAAATACATCACAATGTGCGCTGGGGAAAAGCAGGAGCCTAAATGACTAATACTGTGTGGAAAACCATTCTAAAAATTAACTGCAGTAGGTAACGAATGTTTTATTT
This sequence comes from Sinocyclocheilus grahami, assembly GCF_001515645.1. Taxonomy (NCBI): domain Eukaryota; kingdom Metazoa; phylum Chordata; class Actinopteri; order Cypriniformes; family Cyprinidae; genus Sinocyclocheilus; species Sinocyclocheilus grahami. Next base: position 55,943 of record NW_015506411.1, read on the forward strand.
AGTGAAGTATATTAATACCTTGAATAGAAGAGAACAGATTGATTTTGTTTTTCTGATGTTTAAATGACTTCATTAGGCTGCATTTAAGAAAACAAACATGTGGCTACTTTTTGCCAACAGGCAGAAAGTCAACTGTCTGTCTGTCTGTCTGTCTGTCATCAAATACAGTAAAAACAGTAATATTGTGAAATATTATTACAATTTAAAACAGTTTTCTATTTAAATGTTTTAAACAATTTATTCCTGTGATTCTAATATTCTGATTTGGGGGGTGGGGGTCTTTACTGTCACTTTTGGTAAATTAAAATTGTCCTTGCTAATGCTAACATATAAATGCATATGCTAACAGTAGTCTTAAAAAGCCTTCTATATTTGAAAAAAAGAAGTCCGTCAGTCCACCAATTTTATATAGTCGTTTTTTGCCAGTGAATGTACAGTGAATAAGGTCTAATCAGTTGGATTGAAGAATCAGTCGGGCTTGAGAACACCTCTGTTGGTTATGTGCAGCAGGCTCTGATTATTAACGCCAACCTCCATGAAGTCAATGTAGCTTAATGTGTCTACATACTTCATGATTGAGTTTGTTTCTTCGTCTCCTTTGCTTAATCTTGTCACACAGGAATAGATTATTCTCGTTAAGGGGCACAAAGTGTTAATTTCCTATCAGAATCCCTTAATTACCTTTGGCCTCTGCTCTCACTGTAAACTAAGGGCAATTAAACTTAGACACAGCTGATCGGTTTCTTTGTTGAGGGAGTAAATCATAATGAAAAAAGGATCGATGCAAATGAAAGTGCAGGCTCTAAACATGCTATTGAATTCTATTAGCACTGCAAAATTGCTTCCAGTGCAGTACGTATTGAGCTTCTGCCGCTACACAAAGCCTGTGCCACGCTTTCCCATGAGCTTAGATGATATTTGGTCAAAACTAAAGAAAACATTCATTTCAGGAGAAGTTGGCTATTGTGTTGTAAATCTTTTGAAAAAGTCCAAGACTGTGACTGACAGTCAAAGCAAAACTACTTGTGTTGCTGCTAAAAAGGTTATGAACTAGATGTTGTTTTCAGCATCTTTTATGATGTTCTTTACTGTAAGTAATGTATTTCTTGTAATCATGAATTGTTTCAATGCATAACTGCAGTTAATTACATTGATAACACTTTAGGGACCAATTCTCACTATGAACTTTTTGCTTATTAGCATGCATATTGGCTATTTATTAGTACTTATAAAGCACATATTCTGCATGACAATATTCTACATCCCTAATCCTAACCAATACCTAAAATTAACAACTACATTACTTAGCAGTAATTAGGTGTTTGATGCAAAAGTTGTAGTTAATAGTTAATTAATTGAGAGAATTGGATAAAGTGTGACCATTACATTATATAAAAAATAACTAATCAATTAATGAATAGCCCTACATACAAAAAACGATTCTGCTGACTTGCAAAAAAGGCCTAATATTATCTATTTTAGATGATGCTGTTAAAAAATATCAATAAAAACTTTCCATCAAGTGCAGTTTCTTTTCACAATTTTTTCTTTAATAAGGGCTTTATTGCCCTTATTAAAATAACAGAAGCAGTCAAATGTCACAATGAAAAAAAAGTATTTAAAATGCATTTTAATACATTTAACTTAGAATCTCCAAAGTAGTGGGAAAATATGTTCAAATAATCCATTTAATGTCAAAGTCTTCATAAGCATTCATACATGTGAAATCGACTGGGAAATGAACAGGTGATTAAGGGATAATACAAGAGTTCTTCACTTTATAAATGGTTGTTGAAAGCAAAACTTCTGTGAAATGCACATCATATGTCATATCATCACAGTTAGAAAAAAGAACTGGATTTGTGATGCAGGGAAGTGTTATTAATCACATATATAAACACTTGCTTAGAAAAGCTGCCAAATTAACATAATTCAAAGACAGTGTTGTAGCAAACAAAAGCATTGAATAGCCATTACAAAAGTGGCTTTAGAAGCCAGTACTTTTTGTTTAATGTATGTTCAACTTTTAAATGATCTGTTTTATTAGTTGTCTGTGGTCGAGGAGGTCTATATTAACATAATATTCATTAGCATTTGCATTCAACTCAATACCAGTAGTTTGACTAGTGCAGTAAAAAATCTATTACTCTCAGAAAAAAGGTACAAAAGCTGCCACTGGGGCAGAAACTTTTCAAAAAAGGTACACTTTTGTAACTTATTTACCCAAAAGGGTACATATTACTACTTTAAATGTACATATTTGTGCCTTAAAGGGGGTCATATGATGCGATTTCAAGTTTCCTTTCTCTTTGGAGTGTTACAAGCTGATTGTGCATAGATAAGATCCCTGAAGTTGCAAAGACTAAAGTCTCAAAACCAAAGATATATTCTTTATCAAAGTTAAGACTCTGCCACGCCCCCCTAAAATGGCTCGTTCTAACACATATCTACATAGCTATGTGGAAATATTTGCATAATGATGCCCAAATGTGCACGTAAAGAAAGAAGGCGTGGTTTCAGTAACCGCAGTTAGTATTGATGCAGCCATGTCAGGGAGACGCTGTGTGTTTCTAGGCGAAAGCAAAAGCTCTTTATTTGGCCTTCCGAAAGTAGATGCATTTAGGAATCTTTAAGATTACTTACAACAGAACAGCAATGCATTTTATGGACGACCGTTTCGTGAACCTAGGAGAGGAGGTAATTCTGACTTTGCTATGACAATCTGGCGCTTCTGAATCAGTGCGCGCGCGCGCGTGTGTGTGTGTGAGAGAGAGAGACAGGGTCACATCACAGTGGAGTCAGCTGTCTTAACCGTGGCTTGTGTACTGCAAACACATACAAGCTTCATCACTGTGTCTGTCACGTGACTCTGTTCCCCTTTCAGGCTCTGTCTTTACATTTATTTTGAAAGATGAAGCTCGCGATTATGGCAAGGGGGGTTACATTTCCGACGAGTGCTTGCGGTGTTCGGCCAATCACAATGCACTGGGTCAGCTGGCCAATGAGAGCAGACTGCGCTTGTCGGAAGGAGGGACTTTGTAGAAAACGAAGCGTTTGAGAGAGGCGGGGCATAGAGGATCTACAATAATGTACAGTATTTGAAAAATAATGTGTTTTGAACATTAAAGCATGTCAACATATTCTATTACACCAAATACACAAAATAATGATCTTTAAAAAAGCATCATATGACCCCTTTAAAGGTATATACAGTAGTCAACATTTGAAGTGGATCAAAACCTTTCCTCAAAGTTGTCCTAAAACCAAAATGTGTTCTTGTCTTAGGACACCTTTGATTAACTTTTCTGATCCACTTCAAATGTTGACTACTGTATATAAAAGTACCGTTTGAAAGGGAATCTCCCCAGTGACAGACTTTGCACCCTTTTTTTCTAAAAGTGTTGCCTACTATAATAAAATAGCAATATATGCTTGCATAATATTTTATGCAAGCATAATATTTTAAAATGTTATAATAAACATGATAAAATACAGCAAGTTTTTTGCTCAGAGTGTGCTGCTACGATATATACCAGCAGGGGCTAACTACACCTTGCTAACCAGCCAAATCTTGATCTCTTGGTAGTTGCAGAATCCCTTATTAAGGGATTTACATACAGGTTAGGGAGCAAAATTAAATGCGTTTTATTCTTATACTTAATCACACTAAATTAACACATTAAACTGACAGCCCTAGTTTCCCATATTTGGGAGATTATCTGTCTGGACAAGATAGTTGCAACATGTCTTTTAATTCAAATGCAAATGATAAACAGGATTAAACGGCTTCTACAATCATTTATGATAAGTAGTGTTATTTAACAGATGCCTTTTCTTATTACACCTACTTTTTTTCTCGCTCTCTCTTTCCTTCACAGCCCTTTCCCTGTTGAGAGAAAGACGACCACGTTGTCAGTGTTTCATGTTGAGCATGGTTCTTTCCCCTGTGTGAACTCTGATTTTCTTTTAAGTGGTTTTCCCAATCCTTTTATACCTCATCCCTCCTTACATGTCCCTCTAGATGGCTCTGAATTAAATAGTTCATTAGCATTTCATACATCGGCGCAACCTGCCCCGTGAGGACCCTAGGTAACACATGGGCGATATTACAACACAGGCTTTTATATTATTCTCTCATTGTTGATTGAGGGTTCATTAGAGAAAAACGAATTACTGGTTTTAATTATCATCTTTTCTTTATTAATGCTTGTCTGCTTTTTAGAATGACTTGATTTTTAATTTTTTTAGGTGGCACATTTTGTTAATAGTATCATTGATATTATAGTAACCATTTTAACATACTTGGTTTATTTTGTTGCTGTTGTTTTTGTAACCAGAAAGTTCTTATAGTGTATATTATGTTAAATTAATTTTACTAATAAGCATAATTATAATGTGTTTATATGGTGTTTGTGATATACATTAATGCGTTGTTTGGGCATTTTGTAATTGTACCCTCAGGTGTGACTGATGCTGTAACATTATTGGCAATGTGTCTCTTTAATATACCGTATATGCTGCCTGCAGCATGGTCAGGGACAAGCATATGTGAGTTTGTTTGAAAATAAAGCCATTCATTTTTTCAGGTAGAGCCCAGCAGAGAGCCAATGACAAGTCATTAGTTCCTGTTTTTTAATTAATAGGTTTTGGTGAGGAACTTCAGCTTCACACTTCTGAATGCAATTTGTATTTTCCTTGTGTTAATAAGATGTGTCTTTAATTACCTTATGAATGCGTTCAGAGGCGTCGTCTCTACAGCACACTCAAAAAAATGCTGGGTTAAATACAACCCAGTGCTGGGTAAAATAGGGACAAACCCAGCAATTGGGTTGTTTTGACCCAGTAGTTGGGTTACTACCCAGAAGGTTGGGTTAAACATTTAACCCAACCGCTGGGTCAAAACAGCCCAATTGCTGGGTTTGTCCCTATTTTACCCAGCACTGGGTTGTATTTAACCCATCATTTTTTAGAGTGCACTGTAATACTCGCCTCAGTTGATGAGAGACTCTGTTTGATCCTCTTTATTCAAATGTGATCAATCAGTCAATCATGAAGGCACGATCAGCCTTGTGGTTAACACACATGAGTATCTATAGATGAGGATCTATGCTTGTTCTGGAACTTTCCAAACATTTCCATGGATCTGGTTATCATAGACAGTGTAGCTATCTTTTACTAACAATTGATAAAAATGATCAACTGATGCTGGTTGTTCACTTTATTTTGTGTCATCTCATGTTTGCGATGAGAAATGCACATCTTGCAGAGTACTTGCTCATTTGTAAAACTACACATAGGCCAGAGCACTATGAAATATGAAACACAACAAGGGTAACAATCAACAAGCTAATAAATTTAATTGAAGATAAAACACTATTTATAAAAAATACATTTTAAGATACTTTAAAAGAAGTGTACTTATTACAGAAATTCAAGACTGTACTTTCACATTTCACAAAGAATATACTTATACATTCAATGTGAACTGAATATGATGTTGGATGAAAATATATCATAGTTTAAATTTAAATTAAATGCATTTAGCTGAACTTTAGAGTGCTTCTTTTGACCCGCTTAGAGTAGTTAGGACTAAAGTATATCTTTATGTCATTTCATAGGTACTTTTGTTGTCTTTGAAATAAGTGTGCATTTATGGTAAACATAAATATACTTTAATAAAATTTCTGTTTAAAACTTATGTCATGTATTGAAATCAGTATTTATGATGGATTTGTTTGCAGTATAGTACATTTTTAGGCCTGTTTATAACCATAATATTTATAAAAATCATTAATGCAATGCTATTATTTATTTACTTATTCAAAAAAATAAGTAAAAGCTCGAATTTTGGAATTGTAAGTTCCAAATCTTTGTTTATGTTTTTCAACAATATTTAGTTGTTTTTTTTTTAGTTAATTTTTAGTGTTAATTATGCAAAAGTTCAAACGAGAAGTTTGATTCGCTTTGACCTTTTAAAAGCATGGGAAAAACCCATGTGCTTAACCCATTTAAATCTGAGAATGCGTGACATGGTAAAGCATCTACAGCTTAAATGTTATCCTCCTTTAGAGGATTACTGAAATTCTGTAAATTGGTCAGGGTGGATTTGCAATTTTTGCTTGGTAATCAGTCCCATTTTCTCTAATGGCTTCTATGTCCCTTCTTGTTCATGTAAATTAAAATAGCTGTCGGAAGTTATCTATTTATGAAAGCGGTGGTGTTTTTGTGATAACAGTGTTTGTTCTTTATGTTCCATCGTGCTGCTCTTCTCCAGACAGAATGCTATTGTCACTCTAGAAATGTACTCTTAGAGGAATAAAAGATAAAAGGTGAAATAAATGGTTCCTCACACAAGGGAAATGCAAACACAGTTGTATAATGGCACTGTGTGATAAAAAAAGAGAAAACGTTACAGGAAAGCTTTTCCAAACCCACAAAACAAAAGCACTTCAGAGGGTGTCATGTGAGTCAGTATGTTCACAGATAGTACTGCACCCTGTGCATATGTGTCACACTCTTGTGTGAGTTTACAGGCTTTTATTTACATAACTCATAGTCTTTTCTGTTTTTTAGGTGTCTTTTGTAATGTTTTGCTCATGTACAAAGTAGGTCTCAAATGGTTTATATTATATCACAAGAGAGATTCATAAAGCAAATATGAAAAAACTGCACTTGACTCTGTGATCCTTTTACACTGACTAGGATTATTTTGATGCTTTTTCAGCAGATGAAAATCAATTATTTAATCATATCTATGTAAAAATGCATTGAAAAATATAAATGTGTTAGAGTGAATCCCAGTGGAGTGTCAGTGAATGGGTGCTGTACTATATAACATTTGTTGTATATTATATCAGTTATGGCTACAGAAGGAAAATGAGTTAACCTTGGTCCTCTGGTTCTTGCAGAATCCATCTTTAAATCATATTGTAAACATACTAAATATACTACAATTTGTTTGGGGTCAGTTATTTATTTATTTATTTTGTGTAATAAAAGATTTCCTGAAAAAAGTATCAGTTTACACAAAATATTAAGCAACTGTTTTCAATGTTGATAATAATAAGAAATGTTTATTGAGCAGCATATTAGAATGATTTCTGAAGGAACATGAGACACTGAAGACTGAAGTTGAGATGCTGAAAATTTAGCTTTGCCATCACAGCAATACATTACATTTTAAAATATATTAAAATGTCAGCTATTTTAAATTGAAATACTGTTTCACAATATTACTGCTTTTACTGTATATTACATTAAATAAATGCAGCCTTGGCGAGCATAAGAGACTTCTTTCAAAAACAATAGCGACTCTAAACTTTTGAACAGTATACAGTACGTACACACTATCATGCTGTATCAAAATTTTGTCTGTGTTATATATTGATAGGATTTAAAATGCATGTTTGATAGCCATGTTCTCAGTGTCAGGGATTATTTATGCCTGAATGAGCCATATTTGTTCATATGGTTCATATTTGTATTTGACCTGCCAGCATTTTCACTGGTGCGAACACAAAAATTACACATTGTCCTGATGTTTATTGGATCAAGGTCTGAATTTGTATTGATTATACTGATTCAAATCATATGAAACTAGGGAGTACAATGAAGCACAGCCTAAGTTATTATTATTAGTCATTTAGCATTAGTGAAAATGAAGCCCATTTGTTCCTAGGACGGTCCCTTGAAGCGACCTGGTGCTAAGTGCTCTGCTCAAGGGCATGATGGCGATAGGGGATCCCAGTGTCTGTTAAGGTCATGCATGAGTCATTCCTAGCAGGGTTTGAACAAGAAACCTTTGAATTACCAGCCAGAGCTGCCAGATTCACTGGTTTTCGCAAACAAAATTAGATAATGTAAGGATTAACATTTTAAAGGTAATAGCTGAAGCTGTCATATGAAAGGCAAGGGCAACGACAGACAAAAAGAGACATTTCTCTCTCTTTTTTTTCTTATTAAAAGATCTTGTGCCGCTGCAGATGAATGTTGCAGTACGGAAGCTGACACCCCAGGGTCTGTATCTCTACAGCACTAGCTGAGATGAAATATTTAATTGAACACCCCTTCCTGCTTCACTGATCACAGCTACTGCTCAAATTTAACTTGTCCCGATCATGCCTCCCTCACACTCGCCCTATTCCAACACCATGAAGACTGGAATTTGAAAGCTGTCAGAATATGCTTTTTTCTTCATCTCTCTTTCTCTCTCTCATCATTTCCCCTGTCTCTTTTCAGTCTTTTTTCTTTGTCTGTTTTGAGAGATGAAAACACAGATTTTTAATGAATGGCAAGCATTTAAATGAAGGCCTCTCTACGAACAGTTACTCACACTTGTATCAGAGAGAGAGGCTGGAATTATTTTATTTTATTTTTGTTATTATTATTATTATTATCGTTATTATTTAATCCAGGCAAACTTATCGGAGTATATAAATACAGTTCATTGAAATATTTGTTTATTATATACAGTATTTATGCTTTTTAGTTTTATTTCTTTTCACTGTTTTAAGTTTAAAGGAACATTCTGTCATCACTTATGTTGTTACAAATCTTTTATTCTTCCATGGAAAACAAAATGAGAACATTTGAAATTCAATAGCAACTGGAGATTTCTAGCTTCAAAAAGGATGCAAAAGCACCATAAAAGTATCATGAAAGGAATCCATTCAATTCATAGGCTATATTATTAGCATCTATATTCTTAGCATGATTTTATTCACAATCTTCCCCTCATTGTGACCACTGGATCAACCGACTCAATTAAAGAGAATGAAAAGCGGGGAAAAAGTTACATGGAATAAAATAAACATTATATATTAATGTTATATAAAATATACAAAACAATTAAACCAACATTTCTCATTTTCATTTAGTTTAATTTGATATAACTGAATCTAAGATAATAATAATAATAATAATAACAATAATAATAAAACTAAATTATAGTAATAAAAAATTACAAAAACACACAACACAATTTCTAAAACTTTAACTAAAGTTAAAATTGTGATGGAAAACTAGTAGTAAACTAATAGTATCTCAATGATAATAAAATAACACTGCTTAGCATGCGTGGTAGCAGATGTAAAGATTTTATTTGAATAATGGCGTAGATTGAACAATTTATATTTAACGCATGAGTCATATGGACCTTTTTATGAAAAAAATAATAATAATTAAGGTGCTTTTTCTTGTTATTTTAGAGCTTGCCAGTCTCAGCCCTCATTCACTTTCATTATATTGAGACTGGTGGTGATGTCTGTCATAAGTGTTTTGAAATCTAATAGTCCTTGAGTTTCTGGTGGATTCAATTCAGAGCTTAAAACACATAATTATATGTCGCTATTAGTGTTGTAGTCAAGACCACCTAAACCGAGACCAAGTCAAGACCAAGACCAAACGGCACTCCTCAAGTTCAGCTGAAATATCCACATGTACTGCCTGAGAAATTACTTCTATTTAATCAATAAATACATTTATTATGTGTTCTATGTAGAGCTGTTTACCAGTCAAATGAAATCACTAACGACACAATCTTATCTTGTGTGATTCATTTAATTTCATTCTGAAAATAAAAGGCAAGAATCAAAAGAAGAGAATGTTTCACCTCAATTCTTTATTATAACCGTTTGGCTCATTTCCCTTGAAACGATAAGATGTAACTGAAACAATTTAAATCAATGTTCAGCTTTATTCTATCAAGGCATTCAGTTTTGAATGTTATCAGATGACTAATTCACTACACCCAAGGGTGCAGTCATTTCGTCATTTTGCTGATGCATTGTGCTTTAGGCTAATAAATTAACTATAAATGGATGTCACTTAGCCAAATGATGCCATGAATATGTCATAACTGTGCAGTCTTTGGTGGTCGAGCTGCAGGAGAGTTTCAACATTATGGAAAGGCCAAAGCTCAAGAAATGCTCTTCATATATCATCCAATCAACACTCAAGGTAATGACCAGCCATTGAGATGAGAACTGCCTCTGAAGAGTGGCTGCTGGGTACTTATATACAGTGTTAAATCAGTTTAAATAATTGGTTTTGGAGTTTATAGACATAGTTACTTTTAATTATTTTTAGCAATCAAAAAAATATACTGCACAAATCATACAGGAATTTAAGATGCAAAATTGATGTTAAGGTTTCACTTAGGTTTCAGACTTAGTTCATGGCCACAACATCAGGGATTCTGTAACCTTGATTTGGGTACAGTACCTTGCCTAGCTCACACAAAATTAAATGAATAAAAAAAAATGAATTTTGTATCTTCTCTTCGTTATCTCAGTTGGTTCATTTCTGCAGCAATAACATTAAATGGAGAGTAAATGGAAACTTTAGACTTTGCTTTAGATAATTTTACCTAAGAAAAAGGCTGTAATAATCTCACATGTCTCCTTGAAGTGAATTGAGCGAAGTTACAAACATGTGATCATGTTTGATAAAATACCAGTCTACTATCAAAAATCAGATATAATCTCAATCATTACTCATCAAACTCTTAAAGGGATAGATCACCCAAAAATGAAAATTACTCCATGATTTACTCACCCTCAAGCTATCCTAGGTGTATATGACTTTCTTGTTTCAGACGAATCCAATCGGAGTAATATTAAAAAATGTCCTGGCTCTTCCACGCTTTATAATGGCAGTGAATGGTGGTCGAGATTTTGAAGCCCAAAAAAGTGCATCCATCCACCATAAAAAGTACTCCACACAGCTCTGGAGTGTTAATAAAGGCCTTCTGAAGCAAAGGGATGTGTTTGTGTAAGAAACATATCCATATTTAAAACTTTATAAAGCATAATCTCTAGCTTCATCTAACTGTCGTATGCACGTTCACGAGAGAGTGGTGTTCCAGCGGATGATGTAGGACGTAGGCGTAGCATAGTCAGACGGCATGTGGCATGTGACTGCATACAACAGGGCTTTCAGTAAAGTTTTGATCATTTTGATAATTTAGAAGCCTTGGACATTTGCACATCAAATATGATACAGTAGGCTTTATAGGTTAAAGATTCACATTTTGTCATTTGTTATTTTTTAAGAAAACTTTTATGGTTGCATATTTGAAGAGACTAAAATATAGTTTACAAAGCTTACATGCATCCCCCTGATCTTTACACAATTATTCCAAATAAAATACAATATTCTTTGAAACACGCCAAAATTATGGGTAAATTTCAGCATGCTGTCGTTTCAGAAATAAGTGGTAAATTACATGTCCTCTCTTTAGAAAGATGAGCCAAATTGCAGAGAATCCTAGGTGGAGCAATTGTTTTTAAATGATTTTTTATTGGGACTGCAGTAGTGATGAATATGAGATATATGATCAAAAGAAGTCACAAAAGGCGATGTTGACAAACGTCATAATTGAGGGTTTCTAGTGCTGCAGCAAGCATTTGAGATCATAAATGCTATTCATCTGTCAATCTGGTGTTTGTCAAAGAATAACAATGGGAAAATGATGCAGAATGGACATATTCGGTTGTATAAAAAAGGCCTGTATTTCTCCCATACACATCTAATGGGGATGCTTTCAACTCTACTTTCACGTAATGAACACTGACAGTTCCTGATAGGATTATTGCAAGAGTGATATGCACAGCCTTACCCAAAATAACCCAGCGCATTTATAGAAGCAGTCATTACTATATGAATCAGTAGCATAATCTTCCTGAATTTCACTGAGCTGTCATCTTCTAACAAGTGGAACTTGTTTTGGCAGTGCTATTACAAAAACACATGATCTTCAATATTCCTCGTTGTCTTGTTCAATAACGTACCGCCACTTGCCGTGTAAATGACACTGCAACCCCACCACACAGGCTTCTACATTTCCAGGGTCTCTGCCGTTGAGGCTGCTGCTACAGCTGAGTGTGTTAAAATGTAATGAATCACAAAAACAAAGATTATAGGAATTGCAGGCACAAGTCAAGATCGTGGCATTCAAGCACTGGGACCTTTGACAGTGCACACAGTAGGGCTTGTATTCTGGCATGTGATTCTGCATTCCCTGTCTCTCGTGGCCCAGACGCCCACACTAAAGATTCAGCTACCTCCAGGCAGTAAGATGAGGTGTCAGTGCCACAAAATGAAAGCCTGATAAAACTCCAAGGCCACACGTTCTCTCTGTTAATCTGAATCTAATGTTAGTTTCTCACAGAAGCACGCAATGGAACCGTTTGTTATGTATTGAATGTATTTTCGATATTAACCAGGTCAACATTTCATCATGATACTATTTAACCTTATTTGATATGGTTTTGTTGTATGGGAACATGTAATTTTCCTTTGCTTTCTTGCAGTTCAGAAAAAAATGTTGGAGTGTTGGACATTGCAGTCTTTATAGTAACTAATAATATCTTTACTGTACATTTTCTACAGTAGATTTGGATTTTGTTGCTTTTTCATAATACAATAAATAGACTTGGTCTAACATTACAGATACAAAAATATGCATTTTTTATTACACTGGAAAAGTGTGCATCATGGCAGTTCTGTACAACAGTCAAATTACACTGATGCATTTACATTTATAATTTTTTACAGATCAGTGTAGCACTACCAGTAAGGAGTTTGCATTTTAAGTGCAAATTTTGAGATAATTGATAACGATTCAGTCATACATTAAATAAAATAAGCATGCATTAAATAAACTAAATTTACTAACTACATACTGTACTAAATTTTTTATACAGTATGTGGCAATATATCTCCATTTTTAATGATTTTTTTTATTAGAGATATTTTATCTCAAAACATGGCAAAAAAAAAGATTCACACATTCTTATGTTAAAAATTGTCAAATTTTCAGAACATAATGTGCCCCACAGGAAGAGTGTTAAAAGCAACAGTTGGAGGATTTCAGTGCATTAATAAGTCAGTTCAATGCACATTGTAATGCTCATCAAAACACTGTATCTGTGTATTTATTGTACTTTGTGTCACCATATATGTCATTTCCTGTTATGGATATATTTTTTAGATTGCACTACCTGATAAAAAAATAGTGTCCATAAACCCTTAGAGCAGCTTGTACACCTCTGCTGCATTTGAATTCCAGGCACAGTTGTGAAATGCAGTAGAATGCAGGATGCACTCATTACCAGCTGTCATCATTTCTTGCATTAATACACACTATTCTGCTTCTTAAAGAGAGCTTTTATTTGCTGAATCTTTTTTCTTTTTGTCAGTTTCAGGTTAGTCTAATAATTTCTGCCTAGACGTTGCTGCCATTGTTGCTTTCAAGGCAAGACTTAAAATAAAAACTTTCAAAGACATTCTAGAACAACATTGCAATATAATTATATTACGAATAATACAACAAAGATAATGTCTGTCTTTAGTGCTCATTGACCATGGTAAAATATTTGACGTCATGTACAGTATATTTGAAAATACAGGGGTCCTCAACCTTTCAGTCCGAGAGCAATGGAGTGGAGACATCTTTTACGTAATGAATTTGTTTAATTTTAATTGGTTAATTTTAAGGCTAGTCTAAAACAGCAGGTGTATAGTATAATATTAATGCATTTACATACTTAATTATATATGGTATACTTATGGTTTCAAATTTTTGCCAGTCTCTAGGCTGTATTTATTTGTTTAAAAATATAGTAAAAACAGTAATATTGTGAAATATTATTACAATTTAAAATGACTTTTTTATTTGAATATATTTAAAAAAAATTACATATTTCAGTAATGCATAGCTGAATCTTCAGGATTATATGATGAATAGAAAGTTCAAAAGAACAGCATTTGTTTAAAATAGACATCTTTTGTAACAATTTAAATGTCACTTTTGAATTTTATGCATCGTGGTTGTATATATATATATATATATATAATATATATATTATATATATATTATATATATATATATATAAAAAAAAAACCTTCTAACCCCAAATTTGTGACTGGTAGTATACTTTACACTTTATCTATTCATCCAGCCATTCTCCTGCTATGAACCGCAACATTACATTTTAATTTGACACTAAACTTTTTTAAAACCTTCTTAACTTTAGCTCAGGGTAAGTTAATATTAGTTCGTGTTTTTTTTTTATTTTTTAGTTTGAGCTCAAACAGTAATTGGCGGACTCCCTGCAGAACCTTTGTCTAAACAGCTGATCTGAACAATTGTTCAGACAACTAGGAAAAAAGTACATTGGATTTATGCTCTTTTCATCTACTTCAGACTCACTAATTTCTCCAGCGATAATTATCATATGTGTGTTGCTTTACAAACCCCAGAACCTGGAATATAAAACAAGCTATTTGCAAACATCAAAAGGTTACTGGGTATTTTCTCTGCAGGGTTAATTATCCTGTCCCAGAGTCTTAATCAAGAATCACACCATTTCAAGATGTTTGACTTGCAATCCAATGACTGAAGAAGGGCGTGTTTGTTTTGCAGATACTCCAGCATAGCCATTATGAGCAATCTACACTGTCAGGTTGGATTAGCCAGAGCAAGATGAACCTAAAAGACACCTAAGAGACAATTTTAAAGGAGTTGGGATTCCTCCTCCACTGCACAGATGCAGTCTAACAGCACCCCATCATAGATGTTTGTCTAGGTGCTGTGCCAGTGTTTTTGTGAGATTTGCATTCTCTTGTTGTGCCTCTGGCTATCCTGCTTTTCTCTAAACAGCTGCTTGTGTTCGACAGTAAGACTCTTGGCTCGGAGATGTTTAGAAGGATTGAAAGCCCCTGAAACAAACTGTCTTAGAGATGCATGGTTTTACCATGAATCACAGTGACTGGATTTTGGGAAAGTTTTCTTTTTTTGTTCACTGTCATTGGTTTATTTGGACATGCTATTTAAAATATATTCTTATGTACATCATCCTGACAATGAGTGGGCGCCTCTTGAGGGACAAGGAAAGAGAAAACAAGATGACTAATGCTTAAAAAACAAGCAAACAGGTAAAAAAAAAAAAGCATAATACATATATAAAATATACAACAGCATTTCAACCAAATTTTGAAAATTCATGCTGATCCAGGCTGGCCTAGATGCCACTGACCAGTAAAACCTAACTAGCTAAGATGGTTATGCTGGTTGATTATTGCTGCTGAAATAAGTGACACGGTTACTCCTCTATCCATTGCTTTCTTCAGTGAAAAAATAATAATCTTGTCTGAATCAGGAAAGAAGTATGCACAGATCAAGCACCGTTTATAAGCAAAAACGGTTTTGAACAAATATGTCAATGGATTTTGATGTGAGAGAACAACAGGGCAAGGACTTTTTCACTGTATTATTATGGATTATGGACTTGATGATTCAAAGTTTCTTACAAAGCCACAGCTTTTTACTTCACAAGATGTTAATTGATGAATCTGAGTCCTCTGGATTACTTGTGGATTATTGTGATGTTTTATCATCTGTTTGGACTCTCATTCTGATGGCACCCATTCACTGCAGAGGATCCATTGATGAGCAAATAAAGTAATAGTAAATTTCTCCAAATCTGTTCTGATGAAGAAATAAACTCAACTACATCTTGGATGGCCTGAGAGGAAAATTAATTTTTCAGCAAATATCAACTCTATATAGTTGTAGCATTTGGACCAATCAGACACACAACTATTTGTTATATTTAACAAATAATATCTAACGCCCCCTCACCTAACCAAAGGGCCAACTATGAGGGTCTATGGACCCTTCCCCCGAAATGCAACTAACACCTCAAAAGGGCAGAACAGGCCTCTGGTTCCATGGCAACCAAAGACAAACCATCTGATAACACTAGTTTTATTGCTCCAAGGAATGTGGGCAGAGCAGCTCTTACTCAAGTCTCTATAAAACAGACACATAATGCCCATACAAATGGACTCTTCTCTAATTAGTTAATAGGAATACCTTTCTTTGAATGAACACACATATCCTTTAGGTCATTGTGTACAGTATATTATTGCTGTTCTTTTATATTGTATACTGTTTTATGCATGCTTATGATAGAACCACTCATTCATGTAACCTTACATATACCATGTTTGGTCTCTATGAATTAGTCTTCGGATGATCTAATTGAGAGTGTATATTATATGTTTATACATATGCAACATATTAGAGTTCTAAGAACCTTTAGTAATTTTGCATCAACACCCAATGAGTTCCGTGTGCAAATGACCATGCTCTCGCACAAAGGCTCGTAAAACTCTCCAGTATTTCCAACCTCCCGCTTGGAATTTCAGCCTTTCTCATTGGACAAGCCCATCCTAAGAGGCGTGAATCTTCTAAGACCTTAAAAGGCTCACGCACAGTTCCGCCCAGGTCCAAGTTTTCTACTAAATCTTCTGATGGCTGTTCGTGTGGAGAGCCTGAGCCAGTGCGGGCGTGCCCGGTGGGCTCCAACACATTGCCTTTCAGTCTGCGGTTCTGTTAGATTCTGAGAAGATGAGGATGCGATCTAGAACGCTTCTGCAACTCTT
Organism: Sinocyclocheilus grahami; assembly: GCF_001515645.1. Taxonomy (NCBI): domain Eukaryota; kingdom Metazoa; phylum Chordata; class Actinopteri; order Cypriniformes; family Cyprinidae; genus Sinocyclocheilus; species Sinocyclocheilus grahami. The sequence goes on from NW_015506411.1 coordinate 72,392, forward strand.
AAGGCTTCACCAGGCTTTGGCCTAGTCTTTCCACTTCAAGAACCTCTGACTCAAAGTTTTTTTTCATCAACCAACTTCAGCAAAGATCAACTTGAGCCTTCAGATTGCATCAGGACTCTCTTTCAGACAGACAAGACATGCAAGTATCAAACTTAGTCTTATTAATTGATATATTAAGTATCAGTTGCACCTTTTACAAAGGTGTGTTTGAGCTAAGAAACTGATGTTTCCTTCAGGCTGTAGATCAGCTGAATATCAAATTGTACCATAGCTCCATGTCTTTATTGCTCTTCTCTTTACTGCTTAAGCTTTAACCCCTTTTGTGTATGTAGTTAATAAAGTCTTACTTGTATCACACTTGAGGTTGTTCATTGTTTGCTCATAACTGGAGTCCCTAATCATGCAGATTTTTGCTACATGCTCTGAGTAGTATTGTACAGTAAGAAAGTTATTTGCCTTAACCAGGAAATTACCGTTCTTAGAATTGACAGACAGTTGACACTGAGAGGTCAAGTAAATACTTACAGCGGATCTAATTATTTATAATTAATTGTAACTAGTTATAATTAATTATTCATATTTCCCCTTTGAGCTGATTCGCTACATAGTGAAGAAAGTTTTTTTTTTGTATTATGTGTATGGTTAGACTTTTAGAGCAATTACTTGTGGGTGGGAGATCATTTCTTAAAAAATAAACTCATTTGGATGAGGATTAGTTTAGCTGAGTGAAACGGGGTTTGATTTTGGGAAGGACAGTATTAAAGCAAGGTCAGCTGAATGCATGATTGTTTTTTTCTGCATATAGATGACTTATGGTTTGTCTATTGCTGATAGCTTTGGCTTATTGATATAGATAGAAAAGAGGGTGCAGACTCTGAAACTGCTTTTCTTTCAAGGAATTTATTTGAAAACCTCTGCATTTCCAACTGTCTCTTTATAAAGAAAAATAATTGCTTTGAATTCTTAAGCCCTAAGTGATGCATTTATAATAGACATTTTCATTCTTCATAATTGCCTTTGTAAGTAAATATACTTGTACACTAGCGCGACCATGAAAGCGCATTCATCTGAAGTATTTAGAGTAATACTGAGGGTGAATGAACGGCCCTGCTCCCCCATACACTCTTAAAAATAAAGGTGCTTCACGATGCCATAGAAGAACCTTTTTGTCTAAATGGTTCCATAAAGAACCTTTAACATCTGAAGAACCTTTCTGTTTCACAAAAGGTTCTTTGTGGTGAAAAAAGGTTCTTCAGATTATAAAAAGGTAAGAAAGAGATGGTTCTTTAAAGAACCTTTGACTGAATGGTTCTTTGTGGAACCAAAAATGGTTCTTCTATGGCATCGCTGTGAAGAACCTTTTGAAACACCTTCATTTTTAAGAGTGTAGGGAATATAACTCCAGTAATCTAACTCAGATTACAGAATAGAAAGAGGTATACATTTAAAAGCAGGAGTTTATCATGCAAGTCCCTCCTTTGTGCTAACCTTAGTGTGGCATTTGTTCTAAATTGGCTTCATTTGGGCCTTTTTTTGAGTAAGGGACAACTGGGTTCATCTCATAAATATGCATTAGTACTGCGTGTGTTTCCTCAACTGAGAAGCAGGTGCCCGCAGAACCATTTTATGATCATTTAAATGCAGGAAGCTTAGTATTGCAGCAAAAACATGAAATATTGCAGTACATCTGTTCAGAATTGAGCATTGTGTGCATCTTTAACAGAACATTTCTTGGTTTTATTTGTGATAAATTGATGCAGTGATGATGCATTTGTGTAGGCCAACCCAGAAGTCAGCATCACCCGGTTCCCTCGACAAAAAAACAAAAGGATTTTTCCATTGGCTTTTGGATTATTGCAGAAAATAAGCTCTGTGGCCAACAAAAGTTTATGATTCCTACGTGTTTTGTTCATCATGCCAATCATCACAAATGAGCACAACTTTCACAGATTTTGAAGCATAAATACAATCGACAGAAGTAAAAACCCATTGACTTTAGGGTGATGGAGCCATAAGTGCTAAAATTCTATTTGGTTCCAATTTTTGGCGTACAAAAAGATGTCATGACTACAGGACTCTGTTGCAGTCATTTTTAACATAATATCAGGACAGATCTGTGTCAGATTCATCAATAATGGCTCCCTAATTTAGACAGAAGGTGAACTCTCCAAAAATCTTAATCACTGTAGTTTAAACTTCCACAGTGAATGCTAAACTAAAATGTATGCCAAAGCTGCCTTCTCTGAGAAATGTTTATCTCCATTAATGAGCAAACTACGGTGCCCGTAAGGTGACATGTCCGGTTCACTTAGTTTTGTCATGGCCACAACATAATAACTCGTGGGAACGTGATAATATGTCGTGGCCACGAGATATTAATTTGAGGGAACGTCTTATTAACTGGTGGGAACGTCATATTATGTAGTGGCCACGAGATCATTTTGTCGAGGTAACGACATCCTTATGTCATGACCTCAAGATGCTATGTTGAGGGAACGACATCCAGCGATTGTCCAGCGATTGTCAGCTTTCAAATTAAGTTTATCATGAATAAATGTTACATAAAGTGCATGATATAAAATATAAACCATTTTTTATCCATCCTACAGTCTTGTAAGTTCATTAACTGATCATCTTTTTCCCGTAATAGTTCTATATTATTATTATTGGTTATATTTTTATATTCGTTTATATTAATTTTTTCCCTTCATTTCGATCTCTTTACTTAACGTTCTGAATACTTTTGTAAATAATAGCCTATTGTAAACGCTCAACATGCCAATAAAGCATTGATTTTGCAGACTGGAATTTTAGCTGGAATGCAGTTTAAATTTAACATATATTTAATTTTATTTCGGCTAATTAATAGACCATAATTATAAATACTATAGTGTTTCGTTGAGGAATTAATCATTCACATAGTTTCATTTGTAAATGAAAACACAAACGCTCATTTATCATCACACATGGGCATAAATACAATCATAAAGTAAAAACTTTATTGGCATAATTGTCAGGTGTTTATTTGCAAAATATATGGTAGGCTAGCAGATGCTAGCATAATTATACAAAACATTAACTAGGTAAAGCGATACACAAATTGAAACGGGAAATAAGCATATATAAAAATAAATATAAAAATATAGCCCTATTAAGTTAATGTAATAATAATAGCTATATATATATATATATTTACAAATATTAAATTAAGTGTTTAATGTTAATAAAAATGTTTTATCCATTTTTGATAATCCCAGTTGTTTACGCATTAATCTCGTGGCCACGAGAAAAATATGTCGTTCCCTCAACATACGAAGTCGTGGCCACGAGAAATGGATGTCGTTCCCTCAACATAGCATCTCGAGGCCACGACATAAGGATGTCGTTACCTCGACAAAATGATCTCGTGGCCACTACATAATATCACGTTCCCACGAGTTAATATGACGTTCGCATGAATTAATATCTTGTGGCCACGACATATTATCACGTTCCCTCGAGTTATTATGTTGTGACCACGACAAAACTAAGTGAACCGAACATGTCACCTCGCGGGCACCGTAGCAAACACCTATTTGTTGAAGAAAACATTAAACATTGTAGATGAATTCTAATATTGTCTGTAAAACAACACTCATCCTGTTATATCACTTGCTAGACAAACATACTTTTTTCACTTTATTCTGAAGGGTGTTTTATATGAGGTGGTATTTTGTGATGAGTTCAGTAAGAGCTTGTTCATCTATTCCTGTCAATCAGCTATGCATAGGCGACATACTGTATGAATTAGCAAACTTGTGAAACGCAGATAATTATACAGTTGCCTGAAAGACAAGGTGTAAAGAAAGCTTAACAAAATGTTGTCAAGATTCATAGACAGAATTTGTTTTTCACAGTGCAACATGCACCTCAGACACCATCAGTTCTGACTAGCATTGGTTGGTGAAGGGGATCATTACTGGAAACTATTGCATTGGTCCTCTTTGCACTGTTTAAATCAGCAGAAGGGCTCCTGACAAAATCTGGCATCTGTCAGCACCCATCAGAGCCTCCATGTATGACTGTGCACTAACAACCATATCAGTGCTGCGGTGTAGGTAGATCCACAGGGCCCTGAGAAGCTCATCACCTGAGTTTGGCTGTGCTTCAGCTGATCCAATTCAAAGTCACTGCTACCCACTGATGAGAGGAAACTACAGAAATATAATTTTCCCTTGAAGGCATGCCTCTTCTTAACATCTCAGGAATGTTATGTTCAATCCAGAACACCGGTCAGGAGCTACATGTAGAATTAAGACTGCTACAACATCTGGTGGATTGCTATTAATATGGACTTTCAATGCTTGGATCTACCAGAAGACATCTTGCAAGGATTCCCCTTGTAGACAATAATGTACCTTTCTCCAGTAGTGAGGAAAACTACCTGCCAGAAGTAAGCAGCTTTGCCTTTAACAGGCAAAAAATGAAGAACCCAAAGCCCTGTTTGCCACCAGTCTGATGAAATAGTTAATGGTTACTTACTGCCTTGCTTAAAATATAATATTTTAATAAAATTATAAAATATTATAATAAAAATGAGAAAAGTTGCCTTGAAAGCTAACTGAAAAAAGTTTGTTGAAGCACTGGAATATAAACGTAAACTGACTTAAAATACCTAAACTAAAATACAATTACATTTAAAATGTTCATACAATTAAACATTTTAAAATGACAAAAGCATGTAACAACATTTCTAACATTGAAAACTAAAATTAAAATGAAAACTGAAAATATAAAATTGAAAGCAAATTCAACTTAATAATAAAAAATATAATAGTATATAAATAATTATAAAATAACAGTGGTTCTCATTCTTTTGGACTCCAAGGTCCCCATTCTCCACAACAATATTCAAAGGCCCTTTTTCCATTGACTTTTTCCATTGCAAAGTTTAGCATAATTAAAAAAAAAAAATCTATAAACATATTATTGCTTCATAATTGACGAACTTACAGTTATTGAACAGAACTGAATCAACATTGAACTTACTTGAGCTGAATAATGACACTATTTCTTTACAAAAGAATTTGAATTAGTCTCATGTTTGATGAAGTTTGCATTATTAAATTGTCCTGGTTGTTACTGTAAAACTACTTTGAAACAATCTGTATTGCATGAAACACTACATACAGGTGCATCTCAATAAATTATAATGTCGTGGAAAAGTTCATTTATTTCAGTAATTCAACTCAAATTGTGAAACTTGTGTATTAAATAAATTCAATGCACACAGACTGAAGTAGTTTAAGTATTTGGTTCTTTTAATTATGATGATTTTGGCTCACATTTAACAAAAACCCACCAATTCACTATCTCGACAAATTAGAATACTTCATAAGACCAATAAAAAAAAACATTTTTAGTGAATTGTTGGCCTTCTGGTTCAGGAAACCTTTGCAGGTGTTTTGAGTTGATTAGCTGATTGGCATGTCACCATATTCTAATTTGTTAAGATAGTGAATTGGTGGGTTTTTGTTAAATGTGAGCCAAAATCATCACAATTAAAATAACCAAAGATTTAAACTACTTCAGTCTGTGTGCATTGAATTTATTTAATACACGAGTTTCACAATTTGAGTTGAATTACTGAAATAAATTAACTTTTCAACGACATTCTAATTTATTGAGATGCACCTGTAAATAAAGGTGATGTGACTTATTTTCAATTAAGTCATCTTGAGGCTTCCTTTAAAATTTGGAGGCCTCCTTGTTGAGAAACACTGACATAAAATGACAATTGAGACACCCTGTCCTCCTGAAGGCTTAATGGACCATGAATCCACATAATTTCTTTGGGACAGGGCCACAGAATCTATTGCTCCCAGTCAGAAGCTGTCTGATTGAGAGAGAACCATGTATGTATATTGTGTAATTGAGTATGTTAGGCAGGAGTGGAGTGCACAGCATGCACCTTTGGAGAATTCACAGCCTGCTTTCTCTGCAAGATCTACATGTAGCGCCTCTCTAGTGTGCTAAACTATAATGAGAGGTGGCTATCCTGAATTCTTTAAATATCTATCCAATCAAATAAGTGAGGTTTCTCTAATAACTTATGTGTTTGCCTTGTGTGTGTAATTACTAGCTTATTATAGGAAATACTTTTCCCTCTTTAAATCACTATTTAAGCAGTAATAGTTACACTGTAACAGGAAATTAAAGGTCTTTTAATTACTTTTCTCCTATAAACACTTTCACGTTTAACTAACCCAAAAGTTTCTCTCTTTTCTTAATTAACTTAAGATATCAACAGAGTCAGTAACCACAAAGGTTTTATAAAAAAATATATACCAGATTTACTTAAAAGAAAAAAAGTCACAAATTCAATATGTCTGGTCAAACTCACTTTTCTCATCACAAATGCATTTAAATTCACATTTAACACATAAGGGCCCAAGAAAATAAAATAGCCGGCAAAAACCTAGCTTAACGTGAAATACCCGTCAAATGTTCAAATGATGCAGGCCTGAATGTAGCTTGGGTACGTAGTAGCCTTAAACCCAATGGCTGCTTCACCACGCAGGCCAAACAAACAAGTGGTACCTTTACTCAATGTGAATGTAACCTCACGCGCACCAGATCAAAGGCGTCAGCCGCAGAAGACAGGACTGGAGGATTCGCGATGAAAAGAAAATGGTTGAAGAGAAGATTCACATCGTTGACGATCTCAGCAAAGTCCACACTCGATAACGCTATCCGGCTCCGGGAAGGTCTTTGATCATGGTCATCTCATATTTCCACACAGGCTTAACTAATCAAGGTCGCTAGCCGCTAGCTTGTCAGCAAAGTCCATGCAAACACTAGCCACTAAATCAGCGGCTAACTTAAACTTACATCTGTCATAACTGTGATGAGTTTATCACTCAGACAAACAGAACTATCACCATTAAGGTCTTGTATAAGAGTCCGTATTGAACACTTTCATTTTCTGGTGCCTTACATTAACAGTAACCGTCTTTTCCTTTCCGCAAAAACTCACTCCCCTCGTTTCTCCTCGCGTTCTCTCCTTCCTCTTTCCTTTGACCTTTCCTGTGATTGGCTCATACACAACTTTCAGAAATAAAATAAATTCACAAACATTTGTGTAACTCTTTCTTCCTATTCTCACAGGCATCTTTTAAGCTTTTTCACATATATTATTACCCAACAAATATTTAACATTTTAAATGCTGTATACAGTAAATGAACATTACTCTATAGACATTTCTCTCATTGAGCAAAATCATAACTTCTTTGCTGGTCAATGAATCTTAACTTTTTTTAACCTTAAACTCTATTTAGTAAACTATGAAATTATTTATTCAAACTTGTATATGTTATACTACAGAACATATTTCAACAGGGTTACATACAGCATACTGGGCATCAGGGGTGAACAGAGGAAACAAGCCATTAGAGCCACCATAGTGGCATAGTAAATAAGTACTAGAAGTCTGATCAACTCTCAACACAATATACCTTTTTTACATCACTTTTCACATTAGATGTATGCTATGATTCAAAAGTGTGCAGTAGGTATGATTTTTTTAAATACTTTTGATCGTAGACTTATATGCTCACCAAGATTGCATTTGATCAAAAATACAGTAAAAATAGTAATACTGTGAAATATTATTACAATAAAAAATTTACAAATAGCAGAAAAACTACAGTCCATGCCTGTCATATCCAGTGAAGAAAATAGTCCAAAACATCCCTAAAATTTAAATAAATTAATTCACCAATTAATTAATAAAAGATACCAGCTTGTGCAACGTTATGTACCGTCAAAAAAAAAAAACCTTTAAGTGTTAAACAACAGGTGTAATCACTAGAAACTGATTTCACATTTACATCACGAAGGCAAAATCACACAGATAACCACGCACGGCCACCTGAGGATGATCTGTTAAAACAGACCCATGAAAGTGTTTTTATAGAAAGTGTTTGCTGTTCAGGACCATCAACAGACCATGAAGATTAGAGTTGCCCACATGAATAAACATTTTGCTTGTCTAAAAAAAGCCTGTTTTTTCCCCTGCATAGTGGCACAATAATAGTCAGCTATTTCATTTATTCGCATGGTATCTCTAGCTTCAAAGCACATGTCTTAGACAAAAATAATAGCTTTGTTCTGTTAATTATAGAAGCTCTGCAGCCTCAGCATTTCCACATATGCATGTCCTAACGCAAGCAGATCAGAGGAACTATTTTCTCCGCAAGATTTTCAATGGCTCTTTTCGTCATCCATAATATATGGTAAGTTCCTTAGTGTTCAGATGCAGGTTCTCGCTACAGCATGATCACAGTAAACTTCAACAATATCATTTCATAAATAATTTAGTTTGAAACATAAAAGCAGTCTCAAGGATATAAACGACCATCTCTCCAACATATGGACGTTATGCATATTGCAGTAGATATATGTATACTAAAACTCTGAGTGGCTCTCCTTTAGTAAAATACAGCGATGTGTAGACCTCTAGTTATTGCTTTGTGTACTTGGTCCAGACAACCAAATACAAACACAGCAGCTAACGTTGGCATCAAATGTTCTAAAGGCTGATACGTGACATGTTTTAGCAAATGAGAGTCTTGCTGAACTAGATATAAAACATGACAAACTCTGGAACCCTCTGTGCTCACTCACTGTAAAAATATCAGTGGTGTTAGATGTAGCTACAAACACATCAGAGGCATTTTTACAGTATTCAAACATATCAGATCTCGCGCATGAGCGAGCAGCTGAGAAAGGCAAGAAGGGTAGTAACTTCTCTCCAAAACACCACATCTGCCAATATGGAATAATTGGTTGTTTGCATTGGTTGTTAAGAGTCATTGGCAGACCAGAGTGATAAGTTACACCTGCTGGGGACAACTGGCTGGAGTTTAGCTCACTTTACACTTGTCATTAACATGCGGCTTGTATCCAAATAATATATTGAAATTCTTTAACTGGTTTGCATTTGGACATTTAATCATGCAAAACATGCCAAACGGAAAACGGCAATTATGTGCAACATCAGAGGTTGTGCAAACTGAAAAAATTCTGCCATTTGCCGAAGTTAAAATGGATAATTTGATGGATAAGTGAGAATTCTTTCTGTCATTTTAACAGATAAAATAAGGTATATGGTATATCATGTTCAATTCTTGAAAGTTATTTTAAAGAATGTTGATAACCACACAGTTTTTGGTCCCCAGTGACTTTCATAGTGTTTTTTTCACCCTACTATCAAAGTCAGTGGGGACCAGCAACTGTCTTACAAAAGAATGTGGGTAACCAGCATGTTTACTACAATTAGTCTGCTGTTGCTTTAAGACCTGCATGCATCTAATATACTAGGTAGGGATGTAACGGTATGAAAATTTCTTATCACGATTATAGTGACCAAAATTATCACGGTTATCGGTATTATCACGGTATTGTTAAAATGTGCTGGAGATGTTAAAAAAGTGCCGACATAAATCACTTCACCAAGTTTTATATTTAAAAATCAACAAACAACAAATAAAATCACTTTTTGTTTTCATAATCACTAAAACAATAACATTGCCAATGATTTTTTAAAATTACAACTTGACTGACAACAGTTTGATAGCATGTTGAAATATCTAATGTAAATGTTCAAATAAAGCTTTGAAAACGTTTAATAAAAAGGTAAACCTCACATTTCAGCCTTTAAATAAAGAAAAGATATAAGACAAAATAAAATTGATTAATAAATGATTATATGTATTTTATCTGCTCCATAAAGAATTCTAGATAATTTATCTGAATTGTTTAAATGTGTAGAATCCACATAAGCTTGTTTTTCATAAACCAGTCAAAATTTAGAGCAGGGCATGCAAATTCAGTCCGTTTTTTTGGCCAGACAGAAACTGCTCACAGGCTGAATGCAGACAGACCCTTCTCGAATGTAAATATAAGTCTCTGTAAATCCACTCTCTGACAGCAGTTGGCGCTTATGGAAAAGTTGTTTCCCATAACCTCCGTGGACAAAGCAGCATTGCGATTAAGAACACTTCCTTTAGGTATTGCATGGAGTGATGATGAAAACAAAATGCCATCGAATCGTTTCAGAGGACAGTCAGAACCTTCAGAGGTACATTCATATAATTAATTCATTCATATATTCATTTGTATAATTCCCTTAGCACTCTTTTAAAACCTCCCAGCTTTTCCACCCTGTTTTCACTCAAAACGAAACTACTTTGCGTGCTGTGTGCACTTGAGACTGTTACTTAAAACTGTGCTTTATGCTGGACAGTACTTATTTATCGCGAGTTGTTCAAATCGCGGTTATTTAATACGGTTTTAATGATAATTAAAAGATGATACGGTAATACTAACCGTGGGGAATTTTATCATGATTTATCGTCAAACCGGTAATCGTTACATCCCTAATACTAGGATGACCATACTTCCTCTTTTTCCTGGACACGTCCTGGCCAGGATTTCTATATTGCCTAAAATATCCAGGTTTTGGCTTTGCTTTCCTGTTTTCAATAGTAGTTTGACAAATAACATGCAGGCATTGTACATAATTGACTAATCATGGCACATGAGAAGGTGGGATATAGAGAGAACGGTTAAAGCGATGCAAATACTCACACATATTTGGTGTGTTTGCTTTTAAAAGTCCAAAGGAGCATTCAATCACCATTCTGCACTTGCACAGTGACAACCCAAAGTACTGTTCCTGAAGAGTAGAACCTCCACTTGCATACTCTTTCAGGATCCTCATGCAACTCCTCGGGCACGACAGTTCCATGCACAAAGTTATCCCATCACGCACGACAGCGTCCAGGTTTCACCCCAAATCTCCGCTCCATGTACAGTCTGAAACGCAACTGTCCTCTAGTTCCACCGTTGAAGAACAACTGCGAGTAAAAAATGCATCGCCTTTGAAGAAAAGCAATCTGAAATATGTACAAACTGACATTAATCTTTAACAAGGCTGTCAAAACAGAGAGCAGCCAAAACAACTGCTGTACAATGTCGCCCACCATCTCGGTCGCCTGACTGCATCACATGACTAAAAATGTGACATCGTTTTTGAAAGCCTCACGAAAACAGCATTTTCAAATTTATCCACTAGCGTTTTCGTTGACTAAAAACACCATCTCAGTGTTGACGGAAGGCCAAAACGGAGAGAAAAATCTGCGTTTTCAAATGAAAATGTTTTAGTGTGGACATGGCCATACAGAGCAGACGACTCCTTATGCTTTCAAATCGCTCTCGCGCTACTTTGATGTCATACATCAATCTGTGCAGCGCAAACAAAGCCAAAACCTGCATATTTTAGGCAATATAGAAATCCTTGCCAGGACGTGTCTGGGAAAAAAGAGGAAGTATGGTCACCGTTTAAAACACATGCAAATAATGCATTAAGTGCAGTGTCCCGTGAGTGAAACTCTACCGCTGAGTTAACATCTGATGTGAATGTATGTTGTGTTGTAAAGTAGGCCTATATTGAGACAGAGGCGCCAGAACTGCAACTGATAGAATGTGTGTGCTGTAGCATGATACTATATTTCTTCAAAAGCAGATTGTGGAGCGTTTTAATCGTCCACAATCAAAAATCGTGATATCACACACCCCTATTCATAACACTGAATGACCAGCTCACAAAACCGCAGTGTCAGTTGTTATTTTTTCCACAATTCCACAATTTTTCCATAGCAAATAAGATTGAAAGACACAGAAGTTATACGTCAAGGCTCATTGGAAATACATGCCTCTTCCTATTTCTGCAAAACTCCATAAACATACCTATACATTAAATTGACAGCAGTTGAAATGAACACTATAGCCAGTAAACCCCAACAACTGTTAAGCCTTTTAACACGCATGATGATTACAGGGGCAGATTATCAATTAATAAAGATTTATTTCATGTGCACAGTACTATGTTATGACTACAAAACCATACTTTTACCATAATGCATTTGTAGACTCCTATATTGTGGTGTTTAGATCACATAACCAGCTCCATATGTATGGCTTTTCTGACGGCATTGCACTTGTGATGTGTAGCGCTTAAGTATGAGTATATGAGTCATGACACCTCATAAAAGAGTTCAAAGCATCATAGAAGGAAACTGAAACACCAGGGTTACTTCAGCAAATGCATTTTTATATCCCACGTTTCATTTTGATAACACGGTTATCATGATTCGGTTAGGCTAAGTAAACCGTTTAGTGTAGATAGTATGCTATTCTTAGCACCCTGAGCATTTATTTTCCAAACTATTACAATGTGTATAACAATCAGCGTAATAAAATGTTGCTAGATACATCTGTATTGGATAAAACCTATTTACTTTTAGCGGCACTCACTGGAAATTATCAGTGTATATATATATATATATACAATGCCACATTTTCATAATTCTTTGGAAGAATTGCTAAGATACCTAAATTAAATATTTAAATACCACACTGTCCGTTGAGTGGTGCTAAAAATGCTTTATTGCATTTGGAAGAAAAAAAACTAACCACCTACACTAAACCCTACCCTAAACCTAACTGATACTGTTAATAAAAGCAAATGTACAGTAAATAAGAACAACCATTTATTTACCACTTATTATTTACCTTTGCAGCATCCTAACTATCATGAACCTGATAAATACTAATAACTTACACACGCTCTCTCAAATAGAAACCTAAACACTCTCTCTCAAATAAATTGACTTGCAGTTATTATTTTGTTAACATAAATGCACAACAATATATACCTTATAAAGGTAGCAGACAGTCCACTTATATGAAACACACTTGATGTTATGAAGATAAGGTCTCATTTCTTCTGCCTTAGATGAAGTTCCACTGCAAGTCAAAAGTCCATCCTTTCTTGGGAGGTCAGCGTGAAGAGAATGTACCCCATGATTTATCCTCCCTAATCCACCCCAACATTTCTCAGCTGTCACCTGTAACCTGACTCAATACCCGTGAGTGATTGGCTCAGACAAGGTCAGTTCTTTTAGATACTGCATCATGGCTCTCTTCAGCACAGCACAGCACGCTGATTTCACAGGAAGCTTCAATCAACTAACAAGAAGGCAGAGATTATCAAACGACAGGCCCTGCTGGGTCTTCCTCTTGGATTGCACTTTCTGGCTTCTCACATAAATCTTAACAGCATAGTGGAATTTTATAATAAAAAACAGTAACCTGTGTGCAAAAAAATAATTTTTACTAAATGTTATACGTACATTACAGTATTTGATTAAAATATTTAGGTGAAACATGATTAGAAGATCTATATGTGTGTGTGTGTGTGTGTGTGTGTGTGTGTGTGTATATATATATATATATATACACCCATATCAGTTCTTTCTGGTTCTCAAAATCTGATTGACTGAGAGCCTTTTCCAGCTGTTCTGTTAGTATCACTCCATATGTGCCCTATTTCCCAGACACGTCCTGGCCAGTATTTCTATATTGCCTAAAATATCCAGGTCTTGGCTTTATTTTCCTGTTTTCATACTTGCTGAACATTGGTGGAAAGAGTACTGAAAAAATATACTCAAGTAAAAACTACCATTACATTCCAAGAAATGTAGTGTGAGTAAAGTAAAAAGTACTTGTCCAAAAAACTACTTGAGTAAGAGTGAACGAGTATCTTATTTAAAAGTACTCATGAGTAGTGAGTACTGAGTACTGAGCTGCAGATTCTACCCTCTTATAATAAATGCTGTACACTGCAAAATGAATACAAACTGTAAACATTTAGAAAACATTGTACATACTGTAACTCAAATTATATTTGTTATTTAAGAATATTTAACATATCTATCATCCAACAGTTTTAATTTTGACTGCCAATTCTTTAAAATACATAAAAATACATTACATTTAACTGAACTTAAGCAGTTCTGCAAAGAAGAGTGGGCAAATATTGCAAAGTCTAGACTAAAGAATGTAACCTTTTTTCCAATTCAGTGATTCTAATTTTTTATTTATTTTATTTTTTTCTCTGACGTGTTGGTGTTATAAGCTTAACTTGGATGTTATAAGTAAATACAGCTGGATAAAACAAAAACTGTGTCCATCTTCATTTCAGGCTGCAAAGCAACAAAATGTGATTATTTTAAAGGGGTGGGATTCTTTCCTATACCCACTGTATTCCAGACCGAGTAAGAATATTGTTTATTCAGAGTGTAGTTATTTTTATGTTTCGGATGCTGAGCAATTAATTATGATATCCTTATTAAATGTACATGTGAATGTAAGTTGCTTAAGATAAAAGCATCTGCTCAATGAATGATGAATGAAGTTATTTCAGGTTGTTTTAGTTGCACTGTATGTGGAGTGAACAGACCTTAAAGGTCCCATATTTTACACCTTTCTGGAGTTTTATTTTAGGTTTTGATGTCCTTAAGAATATATATTTGCGGTATAAGTACCAAAAACCATCTCAATATATTTTTACAGCTCCTTTCTCAGGAGCTCTGCTGAGAACAGGTAGATTTTGGCCTGTTTAATTAATATTCATGAGCCTCACTTCTGATTGGCCTGTTGTTTTCTGAGTGACGCACGGTCAGGCCAACCACAGGTAACTAGGGTCAGCCGACGTCACAGCGCTAGCTGGAGGCAGCAAAACAAAGGGGAAACTGGAGGCGGCCCATTCAAACCAGTGCAGATTCGGCTACATAAGGAGCTTAAAATATCATCTTGTGATGTTGGGTGCCAGAATCGACGTAATACAGCCTCAAATTAGAAATTTGATCGCATATCTGCTGCCACTGCCAGACAAAAAAACAACGACAGCTGTGTTTAAGCGCAGACTGGACAGAAACGATTGTCAAAAATGCTCGCGTTTGCAGCGCACACTTCTTATCAGAAAAGGTTAAATAAAGTATTGTCTTTTGTTGTTATGGGCACGTCTACAGATTTCTTGCCATATGTCTATGTTTCTTGCTTCTCACGATTAAGTCGTGTACGAAATAATGTCTGTGTGCATGTGTATAAAACAACAAACTGACCATTTATATATAATCATTTGTAATTGTATATATATTGTTGTGATTAATTGTGGCTGGAACAATAATGTAGCTGTAAAAATAGTTGCCTGCTGAAATTGAAATGTATAGACATCTTCATCATGACTAGATATACACGGGGAGTTTGTCTTTACTATACAGGTAAGATGTGATCCACCTCATAGTAACAATCCTGTCAGATCGTCCATCCTTTGAGTGAGAGTGTAACATTACAGGTCGGCCGATCTGGTTTCGTGGTTAAAGTTAACCTTTTCGACATTTTTCCGCAATGTTGTCTGGGGGTTTGGCGAAAGGAGAGTGGGACTGTGGGCGGTGCTCGGGGTGGTGACTGAAGGAGGTGACTGTGTAGTTCTGACGTCAACTTTTTATGGAAGTCACAACGGTTCGTGAAAAATCACAGCTACTTTAAGCAGGTTGTGTGAATTTTACTGTGGACTAACTGTTTTGAAACTTATATGGTAGTTACATAGCACATAGACCTCAGTTTTCATGAAAAAGGCAGGAAATTTCAGTTTTGACAATATGGGACCTTTAAGTCTACATTAAATCAAACATTTTTAATCTTACATGTTGAAAACTTCAAGAAGAGTATTACAGTTTTTCCAACTTAAAAATAAATAAATAACTGAATAAATAAACCAAAACAAAGAAAACCTTACATGTGCTGAATGCTTACAGAATTTAGAGCTTATACTTTTAAAATGGAAGACCTTTGCCTTTGGTTAATGCACTTCAGTGACATCCTTTAGGTAACTGTTTTCTCTTTTTTCAAGGTAAAGGAATGGAAAAAGAGTTTAGACACTTAAGTCAAGGCATTCTCACTTCCAAAAGAAGTGTACTAGTTGCTAGGATACAGAGAAGGTGGCTGTGGTAAGATCTGAAGTATGATAAAAAAGAGATGAATGTCAGAACAAAGCCCCCCAACAGACAAACTAGAGAGAGACCGCACTCTTTCAGAGCATTTTACTGTACCAGTACTGAATCGGTCGCCTGACTGCATCACATGACTAAAAATGTGACATCGTTTTCGTTTACTATACTACAGTGCCAACATTGTTTTTTCTCTATCAGATGTTACAGTGTGACTGGACATCTGAGCAATGGGACATTTGATGTATTTTTTCACTGTACAACACAGGATGTGAAAACAGGTGAAAATACAAACTGCGATTGCATCTGTTAACCTGCCCTCTCAGAAAAAAAAGGTACAAAAGCTGTCACTGGGGTGGTACCTTTTCAAAAGGTACACATTTGTAGCTTATTTACCCCTTATGGGTGTTGCAGATTTAGCCTAAATGAAGCTGTCACTCAGTAGAGCTAGTTAATTTGGGACCAAATGTTGTTTGGTTTTTATTGATGATCATATCATTATTACATTTCCCATAGATTAATGCACAAATTATTTGATCATTGTTTCTTACAATACCTTTGGTAGCACGCTTTAATGGTTGAGCTTGATGAATGCCGTCGACACAACATTTAGTTCCTGGCTGTCAGAAAGAAATGGAGAACATTTTCGGTAATTACATTTAGTTAATGATTTAAAAAAACAACAACAACTGTGAACAAGCATAAATGAATAAAGAAAGAAAGAAAGAAAAGAAAACATATGCATTTGGCTTAAATACAAGGAACAGTGTATTGAAAAAGTTACACGTTTGCACCTTATTTACCCCTAATGGGTGTATATTAGTACCATAAATGTATGAGTACCTAACATTTACAAATTAATACCGTTTGAAATGGTATCGCCCCAGTGACAGCTTTTGTACTTTTTTTCTGAGAGTATATGTGTTTGCCTAAAATACTAAAACGTTCATTTTTATTATACAACTCTATTTGAAAACCTGCTGCTTACACAGACAACTTGCTTCTAATATATCATCCTAGCCATCATGGAACCTCACATAAGTGACCAATTTGGAACACTCTACATAGACCACCAATTTTTTGGTATGAAAACACTGTTATAATATGTTATTCCTAATTATTTAAAGGTATCATTGACAAATAAATGAATGAAACATTACAATAACATAAAAAATGCATCTTTCATTGCACAGAGGCTTTTTATTGATATTTTTTTCAAGGATTGTCTTCTCCTTGAAATAATATATGCTACTGTATAACTGGCAGCATAATTCATTTGCCTGCTTTCGGCACAGCCTTTGCGTCTGTAGTGCGCCTATGATGCTTTAAAATGTTCTCCATATCTCCTGTATGCAGCTCAGGTTTTGAAATCTGATTATATCAGTCACCAATGTCATCATATCCTCTGCTATTTCAAAAAGAAACATATCACTTATGATTGATCATCATTATACTTAGATGGAGGTTGGTTTATTGACAAAATTAAAAGATCTGCCCATCCTCTTTTCTGATACTGTGGCCGTCAGATCTATCTTTGTTCCTCCTCTCATTCATGTGTTTTCCAGCAGCATCTAAAAACTGGATGGAAGTCATCGCTTGCCTAATTTGTTGCTTGGAAATCCGACAATAAGGCCAATGCCATATGGCATCATTTAAAAATGTTCATTGTATAAACTCAAATCATTGCTCATTAGTCAAGTCAAGTCACCTTTATTTATATAGCGCTTTTAACAATACAGATTGTGACAAAGCAACTGAACGAGATATTTCACAATATTATTTATAGAGTAAAAAATAAATAAATAATAGACTCCAAGGGCTTCATCTAGAACCATTGAAACATCTAACAAGACTTTTTATTATAAGCGGTTTGTTTGTATATTTATTTATTTATTTATTTTGGAAGTGCTAATAGTTTGACAAGTAAATCCATCTGTTTCTTTACCATCTTTCTTTTTAGCATCAAGTAATCAGGCATTTAGAACTAATACAAACTATTACACATGCCACTGTGAACTGACATCTTTGCTGTTGTATCATTAGTTACTTTAATTTTCTTAATTTTTTTATTTATTTAGTCATTTAGCAGACGCTTTTATCCAAAGCGACTTACAAATGAGGACAATAAAAGCAATCAAAACTAACAAAAGAGCAACAATATATAAGTGCAAATGACAAGTCTCGGTTAGCCTAACGCAGTGCAGTACAGTACAGTAGTTTTATTCCAGCATGCTCTTTTCAAAGTTATTATTTGTAGTTGCAGACTCTGAAATGAATGAGCAATACAAACCCAATGATTATTATTTTTTTCTGCTGAATAATTTTATGTTTCTCAAGCGGAATTCATTAACCCTTTCATGCGTGAATTATTAAATCACAAAGTAATATTTATATGTGTGTGTATATATATATATATATATATATATATATATATATATATATATATATATATATATCAAGGATTATACATACATACATACAAACAGGTGAGCACAAATACACACACACACAAGCACACACACCCTCCCTTCACACACTGGAATGCAATCATGCACACATATCCCTGCATTCATACAGTACATGCCTACACTTTTATATGACCTATACATAAATATAGACTGTAAGCATTTAAATAAATTATAAAATCTTAAGACTATTTAATATTGCTGTTTAATCAAACTATTTAAGTGTAAATTATATAATCATTTTGAAAAAAACAAAAAAAAACATTAAAAATAAGGCAGAATCTGTATATAGGCCCAATATAGGCCCATATACCATTTGACGTACCAGATGTACCAGAAACATCTGGATAAAAGTATTTCTAACATCTTATTTAGCTGAAAAATGTTTGTACCTGGCTAATTGTCTGAGAATAAAAGGATTTAACACTCCTCTTCTTGCCGCCATTTTCAATGTAATATGCAACATCTCAAAACAAAAAAAGAGAAACAAAGACAATAATTAAATGGAATCATAGACAACAATTTCGGGGTTCGCTAGTTGGTGGTTGGGACATGGTGCTACAACTTAAATGGTTCAAAATGGCTTCCAAATATCTGTAGTGGATGCCATGCATGAACGAGTTAATTCTGAAGATTTGTTGTTAGGAAGTCAAAACTTTAATTGTGCAAAGTCATTAAAATTCACAACCATTAAATCTCACTGTTTTGGCAGACGTAAAATTGTTCTTTGCTTTTTCCATGTTAACGATCTGCATGGTTTTTGTCATTTCTATAGATCATGAAACTTGCTGTCTCTCTCTTATACATATATACGCTTGAATTCCTTGAAAGACATAATAAATGCTGCAATAACAGCTGGCATGTTCAGTGAATAGAGTGCAAAACCCAGTCTTATAAAATGCAGTTCTTTTTTCTTTGGCAGCAAATAATCAGTGAAAGGAGATGCTTAACCTTCAGATTATATTGAACCTTAGAAGGGCAAACCAAATTATCTGTCTGATTTTGTTATATTCTAGCAAAAGCATGGGATAAACATTAAAATAAAAATAATCGCATTTTGTTGCTTTGCAGGAAAAAACAGAATTACTGATTTTTTTCTGTCATGTTGGTGTTATATCTTTCACTTGGATGTTATAAATTACACTGAGTAAATACAGCTGGATCATAAACAAAACTGTGTCTGTCTTCATTTCAGGCTGCAAAGCAACACAATATGACTATTTTAAAGGGGGGGGGGGGATATCTTTTCTATACCCACTGTAGTTAATTTGGGACCAAATTTTATTTAGTTTTTATTAATGAACATATCGATATTAATCTTCCCATAGATTAATGCACAATACAATTCCCATAGATTAATGCTTACAATACCTTTGGTAGCACGGTTGAATGGTTGAGCATGAATGAATGCTGAATGAATGCTGTCAACAGAAAATTATGTTCTTGGGTGTCAGAAAGAAATGGGGAACATTTTTGGTAATTAAAATGAGTTAATGATTTAAAAAACACCATCAACAACTATGAACAGTGAACAAGTATACATAAAAAAGGAAACATGCATTTGGCAGATGTGTTTAATCAAAGGAACAGTCTATTGAAGGTATACATTTTGCTCAGTTCATGAATTCCTTGGGAACTGAACCTATGACCGTGCTCTAGTGTTTGAGCTACAGGAACTTACAGGACTACAATGTAGCAGAAACGAAATATGATAAAATGCCCATAGAGAACACTCTCATTTCAAGTTTCCAGCTTATGTGATATCTCACATCCCCTCATAAGTAATACTATTTGAATGATTTCACAAGTTTCACAAATCAGTTTTCATTTATAATATATGCTGTATTATATAATTCATACATGGGTTCTGGACAGGCCCTTCCAAAAACACACCAGAAAGAAAAAGAGGGCAAAATAGTTTTTTTTTTATTTTTCTTTACAACAGTTGTCACCGAACATAAACTTATGGTGTTATAGCCTTCTCCCTGATTTATGCCATTGAAACATGTCAGTTGATGTGTGTTTATATTATTGTGTTCTTGTCAAAATGTCTCTTTCTTTTTCTTTCCAAATCTTCAGCAGGAGAATAATATGACAGATGTGATGTTCAAACTGCCTTAATAATTTGGTCTCTGGAGCTTAGTAATGCTCAGGGTAAATCCTCTTCTGTGAATCTGTGATCTCAGAACAATGTTAATTACCAAAGAGAAATCGTAATGCATTTGTCGGAAGTTAAAGCTCAAGTGTGCTTATAAAATTTACACTCACAACTCTGTAACCTATTAGACATGCTGTCTTTGAAAGATTCAGGCCAGATTATCCTTATTACATTGATTTTTTATAGCCTCTCAGAATACTTGAAGTAGTGTGTTTTGTCGTTTTTGTTGGCGCTGTTGCTGTGAGGAGTTGCAGCACCATAAAGGTATCATAAAGGTAGTCCATTCTACCTGTATTTCATGGCTTTTGAAGCTTTGCATGAGGCTGACATTAAAGTCGTTGTTCAATGAGAATCTGTCCCTTCACACATTTAAAACTCGCCTCAAGACACTTTGCATCTCTGTAATAGTATCATATAATCAAACTAGTATTATTTATCATAAGAAAACATCATAAAACATTTTGTGGTTGAAGCCGTATTCAAATATGTGATAGAATCCAGTGTGTGTCAATTATACAACTTCTTAGAAAACTGAAGCACACTCTCATTTTAACCCATAAAGTGGTTCAAACATTTTCTTGACATTTAACACTCGAGTCCAGATGACTCTATAAACAATCTCAGGCTTCATTCAGCCGAACCATTATAGAGGCTTTAGTCTTTGTGTGTTGGCCGTTGACAGACCAGAAGCACTCTTGGGGAGAGCAACAACATACTGCCAGGCATTTTTTTTTAGTGCTGACACTGTGGGCAAAACGCAGGTGCATTCATTATCCTGTAATTACCCCGCTGTTAGTCCTCTGGTATATTATTCATTACATGCATTCTCCACACAGTGCAGTGACAGGGTGGTGAGAGTCCACACTGCAAATAGATGAGCACAGCACAGCACACCACACTAACTATATCTTCCCACACCATCATCATTAATACTTCAGTAAAGGTGAAAAGTAAATCATCACAGTTCAAGGCCAACTGTGAATGACCTGTCTTTTTTTTTAGAGGATAAATTGTCCTCTCCTTGTCATTTGCATTCCGTTTAATGGAGACTATCACCTTTATATGTAGGCTTAACAATTAAAGCATCCATACATTACACTTCATTTTTTTCTGAAAAAGTCTTGAATCAAAAACATGTCAAATTTATTTTTACCTGACCATTTTCCATGTTCCCTTTGACACTTAGAACTAAACAGGCAGTTTTTGGGACCATACCTTTAAACGAATAGTTCACATAAAAATGAAAACTTGCTGAAAATGTACTCACCCTCATTCCATCCAAGATGTAGATGAGTTTGCTTCTTCATCTGAACAGATTTGGAGAATTTTAGCATTACATCGCTTGCTCACCAATGGATCCTATGCAGTGAATGGAAATTAGAGCCCAAACATCTGATAAAAACATCACAATAACCCAAGTAATCTACACAACTCCAATCTATAAATTAACGTCTTGTGAAGTGAAAAGCTACGTGTTTGTAGTAAACAAATTCATCAAGATGTATTTTACACGATGTATCAAGGCTGCCTCATTTCAGAAAAGTAACCATTACATTCCAAAGTAAGAAAGCAATTACAATAATTCACACCTCACAAGGAATAACAGTAAATTTTGTAATAGTTACTTTTCTAAATTAAGACACCCTTATCCTGATGTACAGGGCCAACAAATGCTACCTGTGGAGGCTGCAGCCTTCAGGATGAGACACAGCTAGTGTTTTTGAATAAATCTCTTAGGTGAACGATTCAATGACACACTCACAAATGTATCAATGCAACATGCAGAAAGAGTCACTGAAAAATCCCCACCACTAATAAACAGACTCACAAGTCTCGCTGTAACACACAAATACAAACAAATGGAGTGATACAAATCGTGAAATGCTCCAGCGCTTTTAGGCTGCTATATCAACACTCTTAGACTCTCAGCTAGGCTTTAAAGTAACAATAGGTTATACAATATTTTACATAGTACATCAAAGTTTTATTTTTAAAAATCCTGTTTTTTTTTTCTTTCTTATTTTTAGCTTTAATTTAATTTTCTTTGTTGATAAATTACTATCTGACAACCAAAAATGCTGGTGGCCGGTAATAATGTCAGTCACAATGTTTGTCCATATGTAATGGAAGGCTTTAATAGAATCTCCATTCTCTTGCAGGAAATTGGTGGGTGTAAGTAAATATGATATGTCAACATAAATAATAGTTTTATAATGAATGTTTTTACGTGCAACCTAGCATTTAGAGACTAACCGGAGAGAGAGAGCATACTGAATCACTCAGGGGATCACAGCACAAGAGCAGTGCTCGCTCACTGAGCTGCGCAGAAAACAAGGGACACTAGACCCGCCCAACCTAAAGGAGAATATATTGAGGATGTATTGATCCCAAGGCAAGCCCAGCAAAGAGCAGACACTGCAGCTCAGAGAAGGAGCTCATCAACCACAGAGATGTTACACTACATGTGAGGAGAAGGACATGATTGAAGTAAAGAGATCAAATAGACTCCTTAATGGGCTTGCCTGCAAGGCTTGAACAAGAAAAAACAATGATGCTTATAATAGTGAAAGAGTAAAATAATGCTGTTTATTATGCAGACGAATATGATATTCAGTTTGACTGATCCATTTTGGAAAAACTTTCATAAAATGAGAATTGTTCAATTAATTTTCAAAATTATTTCAGTCTAGTAGCTCCTTGGTGTTTTGCAGTTCAATTTAATATGTTCAAGGCATCATTTTAATAATTTTAGCAAGTCATTACATTGCCTTTGATACACTGGCTTTAGATGGCTGGCTAAAACATATACTGAGGATATGAAATTGTCTTGCATCAACCATTTCTCATGAGCAGCAATTTTATTAGAATTGTTAATGCCATATGGAATATATATTAAACTAAAATTTATAAATATGATATCCACCCAAATATCAGTAACCGTAAGTGAGAAATATTTCTAGTCTATTCATATTACATCTGACGTAAAAGTATTCACCCTATTCTTCATTCTGGAGGCATGTTTAAAATGTATGAGGCCTCGCACAATTGACCTAAATTAAATGAGTATGCTCAATCAAATCAAAGTCCTTTCGGTGTAATTAACCTCTAATTGTAAATGTATGCAATATTAACCAACTTATAGTGTACCTATTATGCTTTTTCTGATATCACCTTTGCTTTAGTGTATAAAATAGCAGTTTGTGAGTGTAAAAGGTCTGCAAAGTTTCGAAGATCAAAGTGCAGGATAAATGGACTTGAAAAATGAATCTGAATCAGGAGAGAAATATGCACAGATCAAGCACAGTTCACAAGCGAAGATAGTCTAAAACAATTCTAAACAAATATGTCGGGAGATTTTTGATATGAGAGGATAACAGTGGATGGAGTTTTTATCTCCTAAAGCATAGGTCTTCAACCCTGCTCCTGGGGACCCACTGTCCTGCAAAGTTAATAAGCATACCTGGCCTGTGACTTTTCAAGTGATCCTGAAGACCTTGATCAGCTGGTTCAGGTGTGTTTAATTAGGGTTGGAGCTGAACTCTGAAGGACAGTGGGTCCCCAGGAGCAGGGTTGAAGGCCTATGTCCTAAAGGAAAGAGCCGGTTCTGAACTGACTGAAACAAGTCGTTAGTAATTCCAGTCTTAGTTACTACATAGGCTTGTAACAAATTTGCATGATGCCCACCTATGTTCTGCACTGGCTGCCTGTGAACATCGTGTACTTCGACCCATCCTCAGACACATTAGTTGCAGATGAGGCCTGTTGTAGAAGAGTTTGTTTTGTGTTGCCGCAATGTCTAAATTCTGTTTTCCAAGGTTTTCAGCTTTGCTTGGCATTCTGGTACAGTTCCCCCAGGTGCACAAGCACATCAATACATTCGAATTGTACACAAAGTCGAGATAGGAAGGAGCCACAGAAAGGGCCTGCAGATCCCCAACTCTCTTTAGAGAAGATACAGCTAAGAGAAACACAGTCTTTAATGTAAGAAGACGATCTGATATCTCCTCGATAGGCTCAAAGGGAGGCCTACAGAGAGCTTCTAACACCACAGCGAGGTCCCAAGGAGGGACACGAGATCGTACCTGAGGCCTCAGACTCATCACACCGCGAAGGAAACGTGTAACCAGAGGGTCCTTGCCCACCGAGTGACCATCAAGAGGGGCGTGGTAGGCCGCTATAGCCGCCACGTAGACCTTCAGGGTGGAGTGGGTTAACTCCGCATAGAAACGGGCCTGCAAGAACTCCAGCACTGTACCAATCGGGCAGTTAACTGGGTCAAGCAGGCGGTCTCCGCACCATGAAGTGAAGAGCCTCCACTTCAGGGCGTACAGTTTCCTCGTTGAGGGAGCTCTAGATTGGAGGATGGTCTCAACAACCTCGGTTGAGAGACCAGATGCTATGAGTTGTGCCCCCTCAGTGGCCACACCCACAGCTTCCACAACTCTGGGCGGGGGTGAAAGATCATACCCACCGCCTGTGAGAGGAGATCTCTCCTGACGGGAACCTCCCATGGAGTGCCGTCGAGGAGAGAAATCAGGTCCGAGAACCATACTCGGCCCGGCCAGAACGGGGCTACTAGGAATAGACGGACCCCGTCCCGACGCACTCTCTCTAGAACTCTCTAGAAAAGCGTACAGCCGAAACCTCGGCCAAGTCTGTACCATCACATCCAGCCCCAGTGGCGCTGGATGAGTCAGAGAGAACCAGAGGGGACATTGCGATGTCGTCTGAGTCGCAAACAAGTCCACCTGAGCCTGGTCAAAAACTCTCCATATCTGCTTCACCACCTCTGGGTGAAGCATCCATTCCCCGGGCCTCGGCCCTTGCCTCGACAGGATGTCTGCCTGCATATTGAGATGCCCAGGAATATGCACTGCCCTCAGCGAGAGGAGCTTGCCCTGGAACCACACAAGGATCTGATGCGCCAGCTTGTATAAGGGGCGCGTACGCAGACCTCCCTGGAGGTTGATATAAAAGACCACCGCTGTGTTGTCGGTCTGCACCAACACATGGCGATCTCTTAGGTCTGGAAGAAAGTGTTTGAGGGCTCGAAACATGGCTAGCATCTCCAGGCAATCGATGTGCCACGTGAGATGGCGACCACTCCACAGACCACAGGCAGGGAGGCCACTCATGACTGCTCCCCAACCAGTGAGGGACACGTCCGTCGCTAGCGTTACGCGGCGACAAGGAGCTCCCAGCACCGGGCCCTGAGATAAGAACCAACATTTCCTCCACATATCCAAGGCACGTAGGCCTCGCCGCATGACCTTGATCATGCGAAGTGGGTTTCCCCTCGGGGAGAACCCCTTGGTCTTGAGCCACCACTGTAGGGGTCTCATGTACAGCAGGCCAAGAGGTATCATGTTGGATGCTGCTGCCATCAGACCCAGTAGCTTTTGAAACTGCTTGACAGTGAGTGACCGGCCTTCTCTGACTCCCACGACTGCAGTGAGGATCGACTCGATCCGAGCAGGAGATAAACGTGCCTGCATCGTGGTCGAATCCCACACCACGCCCAGATAAGTGGTCCTCTGTAATGGAGACAGCACACTTTTCTTGGCATTTAGTCTTAACTCCAACTTTTCCATATGAGCGAGAACGACATCTCGATGCCGAACCGCCATCTGCTCTGATTGAGCTAAAATCAACCAATCGTCGATGTAATTGAGTATGCGGACGCCCTGGAGCCACAGAGGAGCCAGGGCAGCGTCCACACACTTCGTGAAAGTACGGGGTGAGAGTGCTAGGCCGAAGGGAAGGACCCGATATTGGTAAGCTTTGCCCCTGAAAGCAAACCAGCAGTCCTGGATTCATGTCTGTCAGGACCGCTTCGTCGAGGGCTTCCTCGACTGAAGCACGACCCTCAGATCGGGCCTCGCCTTAGAAGCCCTCGACTTAGAGTGCCACCGGCCTCGGTCCCGCTGCAGGGGAGCGCGAGAGGCAACGCTCTGTTTTTGGACCTCCCTATATGAGGAGCTGGTACCCGGCTGGGGCTGCTCCCGCCCAGCAGCCCCCAGAGCTATAGAACGGCGAGGGTGAAACCGCTGGAATGCCGCCGCCTGTTTACGGGCCTCCTGGTATCTGTCGACGACCGAATCGATGGCGTCACCGAACAGACCAGAAGGCGCAAGCGGGGCATTCATAAGGCAGACCCTGTCCTTCTCTTTCATATCGGACAGGGTCAACCATAAATGCCTCTCCGCCGCCACCAGAGCAGCCATGGACCGGCCAATAGCACGGGCGGTCTCCTCGGTGGCGCGAAGGGCTAAATCAGTGGTTCTCCTCAGTTCTAAGATGTCATCTGCTTTGACTTGCTCGCCTTCATCTAACTCTTTTAGCAGGTCGGCCTGGTACGCCTGTAACACTGACATAGTGTGCAGACACGCAC
>NW_015506411.1:99755-111990 GCF_001515645.1 Sinocyclocheilus grahami
GAGTAACTACCTCCATTAGCTCCTCATATTGTGGGGATTGAGGGGGCAAATCCTCGACGCTCTCCACATCAACCTCCTCGGAGGAAGATAGGAGAAGCGCCGAGCCCGCTCTCCGGGGGGAAGTAGCCGCAGAATGGGCTTCCGGTCCCAGAGAGCGGGCAGTGGATCTGGCAGGTGAGGAAGAAGATAGGGACTCGTCCGTCTCCATTCCCTCCACCAGATCCAGCTGCGAACCCCACGAGCGCAGCTGCCACTCTGCCTTGGCGGAAGCGGGGCCAGCACCGTGAGGAACGCTGGTGAAGGCTCCCTCCTCAAAGAAAGCCTTCCGGGAGCGAAGCAAACGCAGTGGTAACTGCTCACAATGCGGACAGTCGGACCTCTCGAGAGACGACGCCACGTGCTCCGCTCCCAAGCAGACCACTGTAGCGTCTCGACCAATCTGACACACTAATTTTTATTTGATTTAACAAATCAAATTATTCATTAGATTAACAAATCGTCACAGTCCCCTCACTCAATAAACTGGATGCCAGGATTTCTGCTGAACACCATCCCCCTTTGGTCACCATGACAACTAATCATGATATCACTCGCACAAACTGTGTGTATCCCCGCTCGTGATGTAGTGTGGGCAGGGAAGAACACACAGTCTGTAACGCGATCTGCTTCCCCCCTTTTTTGTCTTTTGCTTAGACATGTTTTTCTCTGCTGGAGCTTATATTTGAATGCTTGTGTACTTTTTTGGACAAACAACAATAAATAAGACTCACAGAACATAAATCGTGACCGACACACACAGAGAGTTTTGCTGAATAACAGTAAACTAGCGCCGGCTGCATCTCACGTGCTTTTAAAGCTTCCTGGTCATGACGTCACCCACCGCGGACGTCTCGCCCATCGTTCGACTGATTACACATGATTCAGAGCTTGGTATCGCTGAAGGCATTCCCCTAGCGTTTTCCGACACAGCTCGAGTTCCCAAAGGGGAACAACATGGTACAAAATCCCTGCTTGCATCTGAAGAAGCATAAACATAATTTTGTCAAAGATTCAGTGTTGTCTTCAGAGCATGCTGACAAGTCATCCATGCGTGAGTACTGCAGAAGCCGTGTTTCTCTGATTAGACTCAGAACCATTTGCATTTAGCAGGCAGTGTTTCACGTTATGTCTTTTGAGAAAATGACAACATGGTGTTTAAAAGTTGGATTCCTGGTTTTGTACTTCAAATATGAAAGCTTGAGAGATGCTTTTACTGAATCAACAGAAGATAGAGCTGTTTATTGCGCAACTAAGATTGTAATAAGCACAAGTTTAAATGCATTAATGGACTCTGCATAACACAGATACATCATAGTTAACATATTAAAAATGCTGACAATGGACTGTGAAAACTTTTTTTAATGTGAGAGATGGGGAAGTGAAATGCACACAATACAGTAAAAAAGTGTATATATATATATACACTTTTTTTTCTTCTTTTATTTGTTCCTATAGCTGTTGTTCAGCTATTAATATTAATAGTAGGCTATCCTTATTTCAGATCATTAGTCATCAGATTCTCAGTAAACAGCCCAGGTGTCATGAAGGCTGCAATCATGGTGGTAAAAACACCTCACAGATCATCATTTCAAACCATTTCATGTTCACTTGGATTTAGACAAAGCGGATCACAAGATAAAAGATGGGCATTAAGCTTGCTGCGATAGTCGGTGTGCCGTTAAACCGCAACACCAGTTACGTCACTTGCCCACCACATATATATATATATCATATGTGACCCTGCACCACAAAAGCAGACATAAGGGTAAATTTTTCGAAATTGAGATTTCTACATCATCTGAATAAATAAGCTTTCCATTGATGTATGGTTTTGTTAGGATAAGACAATATTTGGTCGAGATACAACTATTTGAAAATCTGGAATCTGAGGGTGCAAAAAAATCGAAATAAAGAGAAAATCGCCTTTAAAGTTGTCCAAATGAAGTTCTTAGCAATGCAAACTACTAATCAAAAATTAAATCTAAATATATTTACAGTAGTAAATTTACAAAATATCTTCACGGAACGTGAGCTTTACTTAATATGCTAATGTTATATATATATATATATTTAACAGATCAATCCTAAATATTTTCCTTGATACTTAACATTTTATTTTTGCAGTTCTGTTTTCTCAAGTGTATGATACATAAACATGAATGAAAAATGAAAAAAAAAACTACACACTTCATACGGTATTTAACATAACAATTGATGGGAGTGAAAAACCTTTCATTTACTCACTGCAATATGAAGAGATAATTTAATATGTGCATGATTCAATAATTTCATTCCTACGGGAAAGCCTGTCTCCACCTGTCAACATATCCAGCCGTCTCGGCTCAATATTCTTCCTTTTCTGACTCTCTTTCACCCACTTTGACTCATATGCATCTCTAATGCTGAAGAATGTTTGTGAGAGCTTTTTATGATCCATATTTTGAAATGGATGACTAAATGAGTAACTAGCCAGTGAAGCTTTCCTTGCAGCTCTCTTTGGTCTCTATTCAAAATTGATGACTTCTGGACCAACAAGAACTTCCAACACAGCCCTCTATGAGGATTCGTACTCTCGGCACTTTAGAAAAACCTGACCAAACATGACGGACTCACTGCAGAAGAGTTTATGGGGCTCCGGTTTTGAGAGCTTCAGCAACACAGCTCCATTTATATTTCAGCGGCCCTATATGAATAATGCACAGAAACCAGTAAGAAGCAATTTAATGATGCCTTTTTGGTAGGGTCTGCCTCTCAGGGTAGACACATCCCCTCTTCCCATCCACCTGCTCTAGTTTAGCCTGAGGGAGGGGTGCTGATATGAACAAATCTTGACCTTATCTGCCTCATACGTGTGGAGGAGCGTGTGAGGGAGGTGCTGAAGTTTGAAGGAGGTGTGCTGGGGGCTGGAGCTCTTCAGCCTCTCAGCATATTGATCCGTTCTGACATCTCATGTAATGATGTTTATTCAGTAATGAAATGACTGGAAACTGGGTGTATCAGACTGCTTTTAATTAGGTCTGCTTATAATCCCAGCTAGCCTCACCTATTATAGAGGAGCGTCTGTCTGTCTGGATCCTCTTATACCCTTGCCCAGTGGTTTTCAATCCTGGTCCTGGGAACCCACTGCTCTGCACGCTTTGTATGTCTACTTTATCTGACATAATCACCTGAGTTCATGGAGCTCTCACCCAATGAGCTGGTGATCTGAATCAGGTGTGTTAAATAAGGGAGACATACACATGTGTAGAGCAGTGGGTCCCCAGGACCATGATGAAAAACTACTGCCCTAGCCCACCTAGCAATGCCTTAAAGGAATAGTTCACTTTCAGTTGCTGGTCCCCATTGACTTCCATGGTATGGGGAAAAAAACCCACTATGCAAGTCAATGTGGACCAGCAACTGAAGGTGAATTATCCCTTTAACAAACTAGCAACACTCTAGAATCCATCCAGAACACAGAGCAAATGCTTAGAAACACCCTAGCAATGAGTCAGAACACCTTGACTAACAATATCCTAGCAACCACCCAAAACACCCTAGAAAACACCCAGAACACTTAGCAAATGCCTATAAACACCCTATAAACTACCCATAACACCCTTGCAACCAACCAGAACACCTTGGTTAACAACATCCTAGCAACCACCCAGAAAACCCTGGTAACCACCTAATAAACCCTAAACAACCACGAAGAACAGCCTAGCAATAACCACACAGAACACCTAGCAAATGCCTAGCAACATCCTAGCAATTGGTCAGAACACCTTGGTTAACAATATCCATTGCAACCGCCTAAAAACACCCTAGTAATCACCTACTAATGCCTTAATGCCTTGGAAACCACCCAGAACAGCTAGAAAATGCACAGAAAAACACTAGCAACTACCCAGAACACCATAGCAATGGCCTAATAATGCCCTAGCAACCACCCAGAACACCTTGGGTAACAATATCCTAGCAACCACCCAGAACACCCTGGTAACCACCAAGCTTTTAAAATGATTTTACATCAAAGTCACATATCTAGTTAGTTGTAGTATTTGAAAAAATAGTATCAGATAACATGAAGTCATGAACAATGTTGGGCCATTTTGATTGATTTCTTCTTTGCAGGCTTTCAAGAGTTTGCACCTAACACAAGATTCCTCACTTGTACCGAAGAGCTAAGATCTGATGCTGATGGTCACATTTGAGGATTAAATCCAATATTGTTGGAATAATTGCAGGCAAGTTTGGCTCCATATGACATTTTGTTCCTAGCAGTATAGGGAGTAAATTGACATTTCCAGGCAATACACAGAACATTGTGGTCTAAAATCAATGCTTGGACCACAGAGTACTAATAGACACTCTACACAGTCGTTGTCCCTTTTAACAGCCCAGGTGCGACATTGTTTTGCAAGGAAACTGTACAAATCTATCCACACTGCAATGCTACTTTCACTGCTGCCATTGATTAATGTGCAGTTTTATATAAATGTATGATTATTTTTACCTAGTGCATTGCACTGTGTATGTTTTACTGTGTAATTACCACTGTAACCACTGAAGTGAAAATAAAGCTCAAAAGCCGTTAATGTGCAATACGCCCTCTCTCTTCTACCACCCCTGCACATTTCATTGAAACAGCAAATATTGTTTAAGCACACAACAAGGTCTTTACAGCCTCCGAGCAAGGGTTGTGCATTTGAATGAAAAGTAGAAATAAAATGGAATTTTTACGTAAAATGTAAAAAAGCTGCTGTAAGTGTAGTTTTTAAAGTGTTTACATTTCATTCATTTCCAGAAATATTAGATAATGTTAACGATCAGTGTTCGAAAAAGACATGCACAGAAGCCCTCAGAGGCCATGTGTTGTTATTATTAATATTTTTTGTCATGTATTATTTTGTAGTCATCACAACTTAATTTTTCCTACAACAGTTATTTTCTAAAGATCTCGACAAAGGTTGTTTTCTCTTTTTTATTCTTGATCTGAAGGCAAACAGAAGCCATTCTAAGTGCATTAAAAATTGCAGTTGTTTTTAGTTTGATTAAAGACTCGGTCAAACTGAAATAACTCAAAGTCTATCAATAGACATTGAACACTTAAATCCGTCTGCAACACTTGAGAAAGAGGCTACAACTTTATCAAAATATAGGTACTGTAGTGGCTCTGAAAATATGGGCAACTTCATTGCCAGCTTATTGAATATTTCATAAATTTAATTTTTTAGAGACCATCATGGAAAAAGCACTTGGATTCAAATTTTTGCTCTATTTTTTAATTTAAAAAGAATGTGGTTATTTTGTGAACGGCTTAAATGGCTGTATTATTTTATCAGTATTGAACATGTTTATTTGAGAAAAAAATGTATGCTGCAGTATGCTTTCTCTCTGTCAATTTAACCAATTCCTCTTCCTATGATTGCAATTCATTTTCCAACTCAACATTCTGCAGGACTCAAATAATTTCTAATTCACACACTTATGAATTAAAAGTAAACAAATTCTCAAAGGAAAAGTTCACCCAGAGAATAAACATTTGCTGAAAATTTACTCACCCTCAGGTCATCCAAGATCTTGATGAGTTTCTTCATGAAAACAGATTTGTAGAAATGTAGCATTAGATCACTTGCTCACCAACGGATCCTCTGTAGTGAATGGGTGCCATCAGAATGAGAGTCCAAACAGCTGATAAAAACATCACAATAATCAACAAGTAATCCACATGACCGTCTAGTCCATTAATTAACATCCTGTGAAGTGAAAAGATGTGTGTCTGTAATAAATACATCATTAAGATGGTGCTTACTTGTGGATCATTGTAATGTTTTTATCAGCTGTTTGGACTCTGACGGCACCCATTCACTGCAGATGATTCATTGCTGAGCAAGTGATGTAATGCTAAATATAATGCTAATTTTCTCAAAATCTCCAGATCTTGTATTCTTTAATGTTCTAATTTTGCTCAGCATTAGTGGATTTTCCCTTAAAATCTGATCAATGACTTTATTACTGCAAGCAGTGTATTTACATTATAATTGGGGACAGAACGCCACCTTGTTCTTGTTCTGTGTTCTGCTCAACCTCAGCCCAGTGATTAATGTTGCTAGGAGTCTCTGGAAAAATCACACACAAAGAGAGAAAGAGACAGAGAGAGTGTGCTATTATTGCTATTTTTCTGTTACTATGTGGTCATAAAACTTTTATGCACCCCTAAGATTTGCTCAAGGATTTTTGAAACTTCAGAATCTGAGTACATATTTTGATGCCTGCGACTCTTGTTTTCAATAGAAGACCTTCGGATGGATTTGAGGGATTTCTGTTTCTGCATGTCAAACCCACGATATCTAGTTATTTCCTCTGCTGACTGTTTTCCATGCAATTAAGTGATAAGCATTGTTCCAAACCATCCATATGTGATGTAGGAATTCTCTGAATTCATAAATATAACATAGCAGTCTCGAAACACAAACAGCAATTCTTTTGCTAGACTCTCTTTTTTTTTTCAAGTGAATGCATCTCATATTCCTTTTGAGAGACATCTGTTTGTTTAAAGCAAACAGACTTGGACACATCCTGACAACAGCTGCAAACTCCCATCCTGAGGTGGGTGTGAATCTGAAATATTATAGTAATTGAGAAAATAGCAGTAATGTGTTGCTCTGAAAAAACAAACAAACAAACAACAACAACAAAAAAAACTATTTCTTTCACAAATGCTAAAAGGAAAGATCAAGATTATGACAATCTAACCAAGATAATATGTTTCATAGCTCAGGACCAGAAGACTAGCTCACAAAAGAGCAAACTAGAAGTTGTAAAATAATGATAAAACGAATAGTTAAAATGAAATAACCTCTCACAGATTTCTTAGGTTTGTCATAGCTGTTGTATTGGATTTGCATTAATTTATCACAGTGGGCTTGGCTACTGGACACAAGAACCCAAACAAACCACTCTTAAAAAATATATTTATTTATTATTTTTTTTGCTACCGGCTTCATTCAAATCGAATTCCACACAATCCTTGAAATTGTGGTACAATTTATATTCATTGAGTGCAGTCTATTCAAATGTGTAAAACAGACTTTTTAAGCTGTTTGAATAACATTTGGTCAGTTCCCAGCATCCTTTGCATGGGACCGAACGAGTAGTGTAAATGTTCATCATTTACTGTTATTTTGTGTTGTGTTGGTCCTTACCCTTGCCAGTGTCAAATGCTTAGTTGCAGTTGGATTTACAGTAGAAGAGTTTATTATGTTTTCAGACTGTGCTGAAGAGTGGCAGGTGTGCTATAGGTGCTAATGTGAATGAAGATTATACTGTATGTTCTTTAGTTAAGATGTATCTTTGTCCTCTGTGGTTTTACCAAATATTATTTTCAAAACGTTAAAGTGTGTTTTTGCTAGCTAGTAGTTAGAGTTAGTTTGGCATGTCTAATTGTTTGGGTTCTACTCAATTCAGTGAGTGCAATTATGCTCATTTTCAGTCTTATGTTTTTCAAAACAATTTGTACTATGACAAATCCTTATAACCCTACAGATCTATTTGTTGCATACATCAACATATCTCAGACTAATAACAGTTTGTCTTGGCTTGGAAATAATCCCACACAGGTTCATTACCGTAAAAAGGGTACAATCTTACAGCTTGAATGTAAAGCAGAGAATTGTTAAATTGTTAAAATAGTTACAGTATATTGGAAGAAATCTCTGGCAGCAACTAACCAAACTCTGTAGCTAAGGTCCATGAGCTTTTTATCATTACACCAATGTGTTCATGCTTCCACATAGACAAAATCAATATACCACCTCATTAAATGTCTTTAGAGACTCAAGGACATTCAAGATGAGATCTGCAGGATAAAAACAAGTATGAAGCAATATACTGTTCAGTTTTTGCAAAATATGAAAAGAAAAAAAAATAGCTCAAACCAAAATTGAGAACCCTTCAGATTAAGTTTATTCATAAGAATGAAAGTTTCCACTCTTCTA
This sequence comes from Sinocyclocheilus grahami, assembly GCF_001515645.1. NCBI lineage: Eukaryota > Metazoa > Chordata > Actinopteri > Cypriniformes > Cyprinidae > Sinocyclocheilus > Sinocyclocheilus grahami. The sequence continues at coordinate 107,774 of NW_015506411.1, forward strand.
ACATCTCAAACGAACTGAAAGAAAACATAAACTGTGTTATACTAGAGCATGTAAATCTCTATTCAACAACTTATTAAAATTCCTCTTTTGGGTGCAGGCACACATACCAATCAGATCTGGCGTCTCTTTGTCTTGCATCATTTATGTGTTGCCAGGGCAAGATACAACAGAGATGCACAGCCCACTGGCAAAGACCTGTGCCGTGTTTGGAGGAATCGTGGCTGCTGTGGATTTCTTGCCTATTTAATCAGGATGGGAAAGTCTCTGCTCCTGAGGTGGAACATATTTGCATAAAGATACTTCTACCATGACTGGACACTCCTGTATCAGACTCTTCTGAGAGTTCACTTCTCGAACTGTACAGATGTGAAGAGAATCAGTGATGTGTGGATTTCTATACCTTGGGTCACATGGTTTAAAATGTGGTTCATGCAGACATTTTACATTATAGATGTAAAATAAACCGGTCTTATAATTTGCAAAGCTATGCAAACCATTTCAAAGAACATAACTTTAACTTTACATAACATAACAACATAACTTTACATACCATAACAACCTTACAGAACAAAACATCACATAACACAACAACATAACAACTTTACATATCATAACAACTTTAAAGAACATAACTTCACATACCACAGCAACTGTAAATACTGTACCATAACATATCAACAGATTTACAGAACAAAACTTTATATACTACAACATGCTGTTACAACTTTACATAACATATCAACTTAACAACATAAAAGCTTCACATACCACAACATAAATTTACAAAACATAACTTCACATACCATAGCATAACTTTAAATAACAACTTTACATAACATAACTTTAGACATAGTAAAAATAGCACACAGCATATGTATTTCTGCTAGTTATACTCTTACAACTATTATAATCCACAGCAAATGAAAAACAGAATTTTAAGTACTATAAATAACAAAACAAACAAACACATAATATATGAGTAATTTCTTGAGGCATGGGAAAACCTTTCAAAGGATAGTTCACCCAAAAATGAACATTCTGTCATTAATTACTCACCCTCATGTCGTTCCAAACCCGTAAGACCTCCGTTCATCTTCGGAACACAAATTAAGTTATTTTTGATGAAATTGAGAGTTTTCTGACCTTGCATAGACAGCAAGGGAACTACCACGTTCAAGGCACAGAAAGGTAGTAAGGACATCGTTAAAATAGTCCATGTGACATCAGTGGTTCAACCGTACCACTTTTAGCTCGAAACAGCAGGTAATTTCACAAATGCACTAAAACTAAAACAATTAATGTCTCAAATCAACTCATTCTTCCATAACACTTTTTCAGGTTTTCGCCCATCAAACTAAATTTGCCACTCAAAAGTCAATGAGCTAAAAAGCACTAACACGTTGCATTGTAAAATAATTTATTTTGTAAAATGTCTTTACAAAAAAGAATGACACTCTCTGCTGTTCAGAATTCACTTCAGTATATGTTCTGTATTTGTCCATGTTTACATTACATGCGACTGAAAGACTAACACTTGCAATGATAAATGACCCAGAGTTTAGCCCACATAGACTGCTGTTGTGCTCACTGTGTGAAGAGTTTTGAAAAAAACAATGTGTCCTAGTGATTGTAAAAAAATAAAAAAATTTGAACAGGAACTTAAACATTTCTAACAATATGGGAAAGAAAATGATTGCAGTAAAGGTCCTGTATTTACATTCAGTTTTCAATAATAATAACAACAATAATAATAATAATAATAATAATACATATGTAATAAAAAATTTAGTATTGCATTATATATAAAAAAATAATAATACATGTTGGATTTTTACACTATATATATATATATATATATATATATATATATATATACAGTATATATATGTGTGTGTGTGTGTGTGTAATACGAGGAGCTGAGCAAAGGTGAGATGAGGTGGATCCACGTGAAAGCTGAGTTTATTTACAAATGAAAAGACTAACAAAACACAGGAAACCAGGAGCTGGGAACAAGGAACATGAGCATCTACAGGGAACACGACGACTGACCCCCCAAGCATGTGCCGAAACACAGGGGTATATATACAAAGCCGGAAATGCGTTAACAAGGCGGAGGAGCCAATGTGTGTGTGTTTAAGGAGTTTTTTTTTTTTCAATAGTAAAGTAGACAGATGACAAGACACAAACCAGATTTGAAATGGTGTCTTCTGCATGAACAGCTTATCTCAATTTGTCTGGGCCTTGTGTGCTTCTAGCCACAGTACTATATTCCTATGTAGCTTAATTTGTGACATATAATTGCACTTTTCTGCACAATTTGCACTTTTAAATAAGTTGATACAAAATGTTCCAGGGGCTAAAGCAACTGAATCAATTTCTGCTGTATTGCTTAACTGTGCTGCAAAATGAAGGTCTTTAACCGGGGAAGTTGTGCGTAAGTTTCTAGAGGCTGTAGTGCAATATCCTCCCAAACGTTATTTGGTATTCTAGCATCACACTCTAATAGAACACACCTCTCACAAACATAATGAATGTTTACTGGCAAAAGGTTAATATCCACTCGGCAGAAAATGAATCAACACTCTATTAATGAGACTATTACCAATAAAGATGGATAGAGAAACTAGACACCTCCACAGTCAGGAACAGTTTGGAGGTATTGATTAGTGGGATAATGCATTTTTAGACATCACTGTCTTGATGGCCTTGGGGTAAAACCAAGGCATTGTAACCCAGCACAAACCTATAGACTGTGCTTTAACTACAACCTATAACAATGTGTAGAGTAAAACAATGCACATAAATTAACAAAAGGATGTGTCCATAACAGTATGATATATTTATAATATTCTATACAAATAAACTCCTTAATTTCTAAGGGAATAGTTCATCCAAAAATGAAAAGTTGCTGACAATTTACTCACCTATAGGCCATCCAAGATGTAGATGAGTTAGTTTTTTCATTGAAACAGATTTGGAGAAATTACTCTAGGTTACGTATGTAACCATGGTTCCCCGAGGGAACGAGACGCTGCGTCGAGATTCGCTTTGGGAACGCCCTTGCGTGACAGCGTTCTGAAGCACGTGTCAAATCCGTCCAATGGAGCAGCGAGACGTCACGAGCAGGGTGACGTAAGCATCAGAAAGCATAAAAGCACATCCGGCCGGGCGCCACCCAGCTTCGATGAAGTAGCGCCTGCAGGGATGCAGGAGTATGGCAAAGAGACGCAGCGTCTCGTTCCCTCGGGGGACCATGGTTACATACGTAACCTAGAGACGCTCCCCTTCAGGAACTCGAGCTGCGTCGAGATTCACTTTGGGAACGAGAATACCAACTGCGCCATACTACCATGTCCCTGCCTGTGTGTGTTTCTTATGAGCACATCACGAAGAGAGAACTTGGGAAACTGGGGTAGATTCCAGGTGTAGGTTGTAAAAGCGGACAAAAGTGTGCGGAAAGGACCAGCCCGCCGCAGCACAAATGTCCTGCAAGGCCACACCCAAGCTGAAAGCCTTGGAGGCCGCCATACTTCTGGTCGAGTGCGCTCTGACCCCCATAGGTGAAATGTCCTAACCATGCCTGGAGCAAATTCCAAGCACGAAACAGAAAGTGCCTGCAGATCCCCGATCCTTTTAAGTGAGGAAATAGCGAGGAGAAAGATAGTCTTGAGCGTGAGAAACTTGACTGAAACTTCTTCTATGGGTTCAAAGGGTGCATTGCATAAGCCCTCCTGAACCACAGCCAGGTTCCATGAGGGCACCTTAGTGCGCTGTACCGGCCTCAGCCTCAGGGTGCCACGGAGAAAACGAGTGATGAGTGGGTGTCTTCCCAATGATTGACCACCCAGAAGGGCATGGTAAGCAGCTAAGGCCACCACGTATACCTTCAGAGTGGAGGGAGATAACCCTGCGGATATTCGCTCCTGCAGAAACTCCAGAACTGTACCAATTGGGCAGTTGACTGGATCTTGCAGTCCCTGTCCACACCATGAAGTGAAAAGCCTGTTTCCTAAGCTCTGGACTGGAGTATAGTCTCAACAACCTCAGTTGAGAGACCAGATGCTAGGAGCTGTGCCCCCTCACCCCCTCAGCCCACAGCTTCCATAACTCCGGGCGGGGGTGAAGAATGGCGCCCCCCGCCTGAGAGAGGAGGTCCCTCCTGATCGGAATCTCCAGCGGAGAGCCGTCGAGGAGGGACACCAAGTCCGAGAACCAGC